>NW_027194464.1:0-34209 GCF_032444005.1 Ranitomeya imitator
CACTTGTGCCCCCTGCCTTGATCCTGGCCAGCACTGCACTTGTGCCCATGCCGTAAGCCTAGCCCGCACTTGTGCCCAGGCCTTAAGCCTGGCTGGCACTTGTGCCCATGCCTTAAGCCTAGCCGGCACTTGTGGCCCCTGCCTTGATCCTAGCCAGCACTGCACTTGTGCCCAGGCCTTAAGCCTAGCCTGCACTTGTGCCCCGGCCTTAAGCCTAGCCCGCACTTGTGCCCAGGCCTTAAGCCTAGCCCGCACTTGTGCCCAGGCCTTAAGCCTAGCCCGCACTTGTGCCCAGGCCTTAAGCCTAGCCCGCACTTGTGCCCCGGCCTTAAGCCTAACCCGCACTTGTGCCCAGGCCTTAAGCCTAGCCCGCACTTGTGCCCAGGCCTTAAGCCTAGCCCGCACTTGTGCCCAGGCCTTAAGCCTAGCCCGCACTTGTGCCCAGGCCTTAAGCCGAGCCCGCACTTGTGCCCCTGCCTTAAGCCGAGCCCGCACTTGTGCCCCTGCCTTAAGCCGAGCCCGCACTTGTGCCCCTGCCTTGATCCTAGCCAGCACTTGTGCCCAGGCCTTAAGCCTAGCCCGCACTTGTGCCCAGGCCTTAAGCCTAGCCCGCACTTGTGCCCAGGCCTTAAGCCTAGCCCGCACTTGTGCCCAGGCCTTAAGCCTAGCCCTGCACTTGTGCCCAGGCCTTAAGCCTAGCCCGCACTTGTGCCCCCTGCCTTGATCCTAGCCAGCCACTGCACTTGTGCCCAGGCCTTAAGCCTAGCCTGCACTTGTGCCCAGGCCTTAAGCCTAGCCCGCACTTGTGCCCAGGCCTTAAGCCTAGCCCGCACTTGTGCCCAGGCCTTAAGCCTAGCCCGCACTTGTGCCCAGGCCTTAAGCCTAGCCCGCACTTGTGCCCAGGCCTTAAGCCTAGCCCGCACTTGTGCCCCCTGCCTTGATCCTAGCCAGCACTTGTGCCCAGGCTTAAGCCTAGCTTGCACTTGTGCCCAGGCCTTAAGCCTAGCCCGCATTTGTGCCCAGGCCTTAAGCCTAGCCCGCACTTGTGCCCAGGCCTTAAGCCTAGCCCGCTCTTGTGCCCAGGCCTTAAGCCTAGCCCGCACTTGTGCCCAGGCCTTAAGCCTAGCCCGCACTTGTGCCCAGGCCTTAAGCCTAGCCCGCACTTGTGCCCCCTGCCTTGATCCTAGCCAGCACTTGTGCCCAGGCCTTAAGCCAAGCCCGCACTTGTGCCCAGGCCTTAAGCCTAGCCCGCACTTGTGCCCAGGCCTTAAGCCTAGCCCGCACTTGTGCCCAGGCCTTAAGCCTAGCCCGCACTTGTGCCCAGGCCTTAAGCCTAGCCCGCACTTGTGCCCAGGCCTTAAGCCTAGCCCGCACTTGTGCCCAGGCCTTAAGCCTAGCCCGCACTTGTGCCCAGGCCTTAAGCCTAGCCCGCACTTGTGCCCAGGCCTTAAGCCTAGCCCGCACTTGTGCCCAGGCCTTAAGCCTAGCCCGCACTTGTGCTCAGGTACTTAAGCCTAGCCCGCACTTGTGCCCAGGCCTTAAGCCTAGCCCGCACTTGTTCCCAGGCCTTAAGCCTAGCCTGCACTTGTGCCCAGGCCTTAAGCCTAGCCCGCACTTGTGCCCCCTGCCTTGATCCTAGCCAGCACTGCACTTGTGCCCAGGCCTTAAGCCTAGCCTGCACTTGTGCCCAGGCCTTAAGCCTAGCCCGCACTTGTGCCCCCTGCCTTGATCCTAGCCAGCACTTGTGCCCAGGCCTTAAGCCTAGCCCGCACTTGTGCCCAGGCCTTAAGCCTAGCCCGCACTTGTGCCCCCTGCCTTGATCCTAGCCAGCACTGCACTTATGCCCAGGCCTTAAGCCTAGCCTGCACTTGTGCCCAGGCCTTAAGCCTAGCCCGCACTTGTGCCCAGGCCTTAAGCCTAGCCCGCACTTGTGCCCAGGCCTTAAGCCTAGCCCGCACTTGTGCCCAGGCCTTAAGCCTAGCCCGCACTTGTGCCCCCTGCCTTGATCCTAGCCAGCACTTGTGCCAAGGCCTTAAGCCTAGCCCGCACTTGTGCCCAGGCCTTAAGCCTAGCCTGCACTTTTGAGCCCCTTGAATGCTTGTTTGTTTGTTTTTGTCTTCAGCTTCATGTTGGTTATGCACATAGGGCCAGCTTTACGCTCTTCGCTCTTGTCCCGTCTGAATGCGCATGCACGACTGTAATTGGGGAAGAAGGCATTACCCATTTACGGAGGACAGACAAGAAGTGCCTGGTCGCTTGGAGCATGGGGTTATGGAGAGGCTCCGCACTGTACAACAAAGGATCTAGTCCTAAATGTCCAAGTACAGAGTAGAGGGGTGAAAGCTAGCTCTTCACCCCTATGGGTGCCTAACCCTTTATGCAAAGAGTGCAAAGAGTTAGCTGAATGCCTTAAGCCTAGCCAGCACTTGTGCCCCCTGCCTTGATCCTGGCCAGCACTGCACTTGTGCCCATGCCGTAAGCCTAGCCCGCACTTGTGCCCAGGCCTTAAGCCTGGCTGGCACTTGTGCCCATGCCTTAAGCCTAGCCGGCACTTGTGGCCCCTGCCTTGATCCTAGCCAGCACTGCACTTGTGCCCAGGCCTTAAGCCTAGCCTGCACTTGTGCCCCGGCCTTAAGCCTAGCCCGCACTTGTGCCCAGGCCTTAAGCCTAGCCCGCACTTGTGCCCAGGCCTTAAGCCTAGCCCGCACTTGTGCCCAGGCCTTAAGCCTAGCCCGCACTTGTGCCCCGGCCTTAAGCCTAACCCGCACTTGTGCCCAGGCCTTAAGCCTAGCCCGCACTTGTGCCCAGGCCTTAAGCCTAGCCCGCACTTGTGCCCAGGCCTTAAGCCTAGCCCGCACTTGTGCCCAGGCCTTAAGCCGAGCCCGCACTTGTGCCCCTGCCTTAAGCCGAGCCCGCACTTGTGCCCCTGCCTTAAGCCGAGCCCGCACTTGTGCCCCTGCCTTGATCCTAGCCAGCACTTGTGCCCAGGCCTTAAGCCTAGCCCGCACTTGTGCCCAGGCCTTAAGCCTAGCCCGCACTTGTGCCCCCTGCCTTGATCCTAGCCAGCACTGCACTTATGCCCAGGCCTTAAGCCTAGCCTGCACTTGTGCCCAGGCCTTAAGCCTAGCCCGCACTTGTGCCCAGGCCTTAAGCCTAGCCCGCACTTGTGCCCAGGCCTTAAGCCTAGCCCGCACTTGTGCCCAGGCCTTAAGCCTAGCCCGCACTTGTGCCCAGGCCTTAAGCCTAGCCCGCACTTGTGCCCAGGCCTTAAGCCTAGCCCGCACTTGTGCCCCCTGCCTTGATCCTAGCCAGCACTTGTGCCCAGGCCTTAAGCCTAGCCCGCACTTGTGCCCCTGCCTTAAGCCTAGCCCACACTTGTGCCCCTGCCTTAAGCCTAGCCCGCACTTGTGCCCAGGCCTTAAGCCTAGCCCGCACTTGTGCCCAGGCCTTAAGCCTAGCCCGCACTTGTGCCCCTGCCTTAAGCCTAGCCCGCACTTGTGCCCCTGCCTTAAGCCTAGCCCGCACTTGTGCCCCTGCCTTAAGCCTAGCCCGCACTTGTGCCCAGGCCTTAAGCCTAGCCCGCACTTGTGCCCAGGGCTTAAGCCTAGCCCGCACTTGTGCCCAGGCCTTAAGCCTAGCCCGCACTTGTGCCCAGGCCTTAAGCCTAGCCCGCACTTGTGCCCAGGCCTTAAGCCTAGCCCGCACTTGTGCCCCCTGCCTTGATCCTAGCCAGCACTTGTGCCCCTGCCTTAAGCCTAGCCCACACTTGTGCCCCTGCCTTAAGCCTAGCCCGCACTTGTGCCCCCTGCCTTGATCCTAGCCAGCACTTGTGCCCAGGCCTTAAGCCTAGCCCGCACTTGTGCCCAGGCCTTAAGCCTAGCCTGCACTTTTGAGCCCCTTGAATGCTTGTTTGTTTGTTTTTGTCTTCAGCTTCATGTTGGTTATGCACATAGGGCCAGCTTTACGCTCTTCGCTCTTGTCCCGTCTGAATGCGCATGCACGACTGTAATTGGTGAAGAAGGCATTACCCATTTACGGAGGACAGACAAGAAGTGCCTGGTCGCTTGGAGCATGGGGTTATGGAGAGGCTCCGCACTGTACAACAAAGGATCTAGTCCTAAATGTCCAAGTACAGAGTAGAGGGGTGAAAGCTAGCTCTTCACCCCTATGGGTGCCTAACCCTTTATGCAAAGAGTGCAAAGAGTTAGCTGAATGCCTTAAGCCTAGCCAGCACTTGTGCCCCCTGCCTTGATCCTGGCCAGCACTGCACTTGTGCCCATGCCTTAAGCCTGGCTGGCACTTGTGCCCATGCCTTAAGCCTAGCCGGCACTTGTGGCCCCTGCCTTGATCCTAGCCAGCACTGCACTTGTGCCCAGGCCTTAAGCCTAGCCTGCACTTGTGCCCCGGCCTTAAGCCTAGCCCGCACTTGTGTCCAGGCCTTAAGCCTAGCCCGCACTTGTGCCCAGGCCTTAAGCCTAGCCCGCACTTGTGCCCAGGCCTTAAGCCTAGCCCGCACTTGTGCCCAGGCCTTAAGCCTAGCCCGCACTTGTGCCCAGGCCTTAAGCCTAGCCCGCACTTGTGCCCCCTGCCTTGATCCTAGCCAGCACTTGTGCCCAGGCCTTAAGCCTAGCCTGCACTTGTGCCCCGGCCTTAAGCCGAGCCCGCACTTGTGCCCCTGCCTTAAGTCGAGCCCGCACTTGTGCCCCTGCCTTAAGCCGAGCCCGCACTTGTGCCCCTGCCTTAAGCCGAGCCCGCACTTGTGCCCCTGCCTTAAGCCGAGCCCGCACTTGTGCCCCTGCCTTAAGCCTAGCCCGCACTTGTGCCCAGGCCTTAAGCCTAGCCAGCACTTGTGCCCAGGCCTTAAGCCTAGCCCGCACTTGTGCCCCTGCCTTAAGCCTAGCCCGCACTTGTGCCCCTGCCTTAAGCCTAGCCCGCACTTGTGCCCAGACCTAAAGCCTAGCCCGCACTTGTGCCCAGGCCTTAAGCCTAGCCCGCACTTGTGCCCAGGCCTTAAGCCTAGCCCGCACTTGTGCCCAGGCCTTAAGCCTAGCCCGCTCTTGTGCCCAGGCCTTAAGCCTAGCCCGCACTTGTGCCCAGGCCTTAAGCCTAGCCCGCACTTGTGCCCAGGCCTTAAGCCTAGCCCGCACTTGTGCCCCCTGCCTTGATCCTAGCCAGCACTTGTGCCCAGGCCTTAAGCCAAGCCCGCACTTGTGCCCAGGCCTTAAGCCTAGCCCGCACTTGTGCCCAGGCCTTAAGCCTAGCCCGCACTTGTGCCCAGGCCTTAAGCCTAGCCCGCACTTGTGCCCAGGCCTTAAGCCTAGCCCGCACTTGTGCCCAGGCCTTAAGCCTAGCCCGCACTTGTGCCCAGGCCTTAAGCCTAGCCCGCACTTGTGCCCAGGCCTTAAGCCTAGCCCGCACTTGTGCCCAGGCCTTAAGCCTAGCCCGCACTTGTGCTCAGGCCTTAAGCCTAGCCCGCACTTGTGCCCAGGCCTTAAGCCTAGCCTGCACTTGTTCCCAGGCCTTAAGCCTAGCCTGCACTTGTGCCCAGGCCTTAAGCCTAGCCCGCACTTGTGCCCCCTGCCTTGATCCTAGCCAGCACTGCACTTGTGCCCAGGCCTTAAGCCTAGCCCGCACTTGTGCCCAGGCCTTAAGCCTAGCCCGCACTTGTGCCCCCTGCCTTGATCCTAGCCAGCACTTGTGCCCAGGCCTTAAGCCTAGCCCGCACTTGTGCCCAGGCCTTAAGCCTAGCCCGCACTTGTGCCCCCTGCCTTGATCCTAGCCAGCACTGCACTTATGCCCAGGCCTTAAGCCTAGCCTGCACTTGTGCCCAGGCCTTAAGCCTAGCCCGCACTTGTGCCCAGGCCTTAAGCCTAGCCCGCACTTGTGCCCAGGCCTTAAGCCTAGCCCGCACTTGTGCCCAGGCCTTAAGCCTAGCCCGCACTTGTGCCCAGGCCTTAAGCCTAGCCCGCACTTGTGCCCAGGCCTTAAGCCTAGCCCGCACTTGTGCCCCCTGCCTTGATCCTAGCCAGCACTTGTGCCCAGGCCTTAAGCCTAGCCCGCACTTGTGCCCAGGCCTTAAGCCTAGCCCGCACTTGTGCCCCTGCCTTAAGCCTAGCCCGCACTTGTGCCCCTGCCTTAAGCCTAGCCCGCACTTGTGCCTAGGCCTTAAGCCTAGCCCGCACTTGTGCCCAGGCCTTAAGCCTAGCCCGCACTTGTGCCCAGGCCTTAAGCCTAGCCCGCACTTGTGCCCAGGCCTTAAGCCTAGCCCGCACTTGTGCCCTGGCCTTAAGCCTAGCCCGCACTTGTGCCCTGGCCTTAAGCCTAGCCCGACCTTGTGCCCAGGCCTTAAGCCTAGCCCGCACTTGTGCCCCGGCCTTAAGCCTAGCCCGCACTTGTCCTCAGGCCATAAGCCTAGCCCGCACTTGTGCCCCGGCCTTAAGCCTAGCCCGCACTTGTGCCCCGGCCTTAAGCCTAGCCCGCACTTGTGCCCCGGCCTTAAGCCTAGCCCGCACTTGTGCCCAGGCCTTAAGCCTAGCCCGCACTTGTGCCCAGGCCTTAAGCCTAGCCCGCACTTGTGCCCAGGCCTTAAGCCTAGCCCGCACTTGTGCCCAGGCCTTAAGCCTAGCCTGCACTTGTGCCCCCTGCCTTGATCCTAGCCAGCACTTGTGCCAAGGCCTTAAGCCTAGCCCGCACTTGTGCCCAGGCCTTAAGCCTAGCCTGCACTTTTGAGCCCCTTGAATGCTTGTTTGTTTGTTTTTGTCTTCAGCTTCATGTTGGTTATGCACATAGGGCCAGCTTTACGCTCTTCGCTCTTGTCCCGTCTGAATGCGCATGCACGACTGTAATTGGGGAAGAAGGCATTACCCATTTACGGAGGACAGACAAGAAGTGCCTGGTCGCTTGGAGCATGGGGTTATGGAGAGGCTCCGCACTGTACAACAAAGGATCTAGTCCTAAATGTCCAAGTACAGAGTAGAGGGGTGAAAGCTAGCTCTTCACCCCTATGGGTGCCTAACCCTTTATGCAAAGAGTGCAAAGAGTTAGCTGAATGCCTTAAGCCTAGCCAGCACTTGTGCCCCCTGCCTTGATCCTGGCCAGCACTGCACTTGTGCCCATGCCGTAAGCCTAGCCCGCACTTGTGCCCAGGCCTTAAGCCTGGCTGGCACTTGTGCCCATGCCTTAAGCCTAGCCGGCACTTGTGGCCCCTGCCTTGATCCTAGCCAGCACTGCACTTGTGCCCAGGCCTTAAGCCTAGCCTGCACTTGTGCCCCGGCCTTAAGCCTAGCCCGCACTTGTGCCCCGGCCTTAAGCCTAGCCTGCACTTGTGCCCCGGCCTTAAGCCTAACCCGCACTTGTGCCCAGGCCTTAAGCCTAGCCCGCACTTGTGCCCAGGCCTTAAGCTTAGCCCACACTTGTGCCCCGGCTTTAAGCTTAGCCCACACTTGTGCCCCGGCTTTAAGCTTAGCCCACACTTGTGCCCCGGCTTTAAGCTTAGCCCGCACTTGTGCCCAGGCCTTAAGCCTAGCCCGCACTTGTGCCCCGGCCTTAAGCCGAGCCCGCACTTGTGCCCCGGCCTTAAGCCGAGCCCGCACTTGTGCCCCGGCCTCAAGCCGAGCCCGCACTTGTGCCCCGGCCTTAAGCCTAGCCCGCACTTGTCCTCAGGCCATAAGCCTAGCCCGCACTTGTGCCCCGGCCTTAAGCCTAGCCCGCACTTGTGCCCCGGCCTTAAGCCTAGCCCGCACTTGTGCCCCGGCCTTAAGCCTAGCCCGCACTTGTGCCCCTGCCTTAAGCCTAGCCCGCACTTGTGCCCCTGCCTTAAGCCGAGCCCGCACTTGTGCCCAGGCCTTAAGCCTAGCCCGAACTTGTGCCCAGGCCTTAAGCCTAGCCCGCACTTGTGCCCAGGCCTTAAGCCTAGCCCGCACTTGTGCCCAGGCCTAAAGCCTAGCCCGCACTTGTGCCCAGGCCTTAAGCCTAGCCCGCACTTGTGCCCAGGCCTTAAGCCTAGCCCGCACTTGTGCCCAGGCCTTAAGCCTGGCCCGCACTTGTGCCCCGGCCTTAAGCCTGGCCCGCACTTGTGCCCAGGCCTTAAGCCTAGCCCGCACTTGTGCCCAGGCCTTAAGCCTAGCCCGCACTTGTGCCCAGGCCTTAAGCCTAGCCCGCACTTGTGCCCAGGCCTTAAGCCTAGCCCGCACTTGTGCCCCCTGCCTTGATCCTAGCCCGCACTTGTGCCCAGGCCTTAAGCCTAGCCCGCACTTGTGCCCAGGCCTTAAGCCAAGCCCGCACTTGTGCCCCTGCCTTAAGCCTAGCCCGCACTTGTGCCCCTGCCTTAAGCCTAGCCCGCACTTGTGTCCAGGCCTTAAGCCTAGCCCGCACTTGTGCCCAGGCCTTAAGCCTAGCCCGCACTTGTGCCCAGGCCTTAAGCCTAGCCCGCACTTGTGCCCAGGCCTTAAGCCTAGCCCGCACTTGTGCCCTGGCCTTAAGCCTAGCCCGCACTTGTGCCCTGGCCTTAAGCCTAGCCCGCACTTGTGCCCAGGCCTTAAGCCTAGCCCGCACTTGTCCTCAGGCCATAAGCCTAGCCCGCACTTGTGCCCCGGCCTTAAGCCTAGCCCGCACTTGTGCCCCGGCCTTAAGCCTAGCCCGCACTTGTGCCCCGGCCTTAAGCCTAGCCCGCACTTGTGCCCAGGCCTTAAGCCTAGCCCGCACTTGTGCCCAGGCCTTAAGCCTAGCCCGCACTTGTGCCCAGGCCTTAAGCCTAGCCCGCACTTGTGCCCAGGCCTTAAGCCTAGCCCGCACTTGTGCCCCCTGCCTTGATCCTAGCCAGCACTTGTGCCCAGGCCTTAAGCCTAGCCCGCACTTGTGCCCAGGCCTTAAGCCTAGCCTGCACTTTTGAGCCCCTTGAATGCTTGTTTGTTTGTTTTTGTCTTCAGCTTCATGTTGGTTATGCACATAGGGCCAGCTTTACGCTCTTCGCTCTTGTCCCGTCTGAATGCGCATGCACGACTGTAATTGGGGAAGAAGGCATTACCCATTTACGGAGGACAGACAAGAAGTGCCTGGTCGCTTGGAGCATGGGGTTATGGAGAGGCTCCGCACTGTACAACAAAGGATCTAGTCCTAAATGTCCAAGTACAGAGTAGAGGGGTGAAAGCTAGCTCTTCACCCCTATGGGTGCCTAACCCTTTATGCAAAGAGTGCAAAGAGTTAGCTGAATGCCTTAAGCCTAGCCAGCACTTGTGCCCCCTGCCTTGATCCTGGCCAGCACTGCACTTGTGCCCATGCCTTAAGCCTGGCTGGCACTTGTGCCCATGCCTTAAGCCTAGCCGGCACTTGTGGCCCCTGCCTTGATCCTAGCCAGCACTGCACTTGTGCCCAGGCCTTAAGCCTAGCCTGCACTTGTGCCCCGGCCTTAAGCCTAGCCCGCACTTGTGCCCAGGCCTTAAGCCTAGCCCGCACTTGTGCCCAGGCCTTAAGCCTAGCCCGCACTTGTGCCCAGGCCTTAAGCCTAGCCCGCACTTGTGCCCAGGCCTTAAGCCTAGCCCGCACTTGTGCCCAGGCCTTAAGCCTAGCCCGCACTTGTGCCCCCTGCCTTGATCCTAGCCAGCACTTGTGCCCAGGCCTTAAGCCTAGCCTGCACTTGTGCCCCGGCCTTAAGCCGAGCCCGCACTTGTGCCCCTGCCTTAAGTCGAGCCCGCACTTGTGCCCCTGCCTTAAGCCGAGCCCGCACTTGTGCCCCTGCCTTAAGCCGAGCCCGCACTTGTGCCCCTGCCTTAAGCCGAGCCCGCACTTGTGCCCCTGCCTTAAGCCTAGCCCGCACTTGTGCCCAGGCCTTAAGCCTAGCCAGCACTTGTGCCCAGGCCTTAAGCCTAGCCCGCACTTGTGCCCCTGCCTTAAGCCTAGCCCGCACTTGTGCCCCTGCCTTAAGCCTAGTCCGCACTTGTGCCCAGACCTAAAGCCTAGCCCGCACTTGTGCCCAGGCCTTAAGCCTAGCCCGCACTTGTGCCCAGGCCTTAAGCCTAGCCCGCACTTGTGCCCAGGCCTTAAGCCTAGCCCGCTCTTGTGCCCAGGCCTTAAGCCTAGCCCGCACTTGTGCCCAGGCCTTAAGCCTAGCCCGCACTTGTGCCCAGGCCTTAAGCCTAGCCCGCACTTGTGCCCCCTGCCTTGATCCTAGCCAGCACTTGTGCCCAGGCCTTAAGCCAAGCCCGCACTTGTGCCCAGGCCTTAAGCCTAGCCCGCACTTGTGCCCAGGCCTTAAGCCTAGCCCGCACTTGTGCCCAGGCCTTAAGCCTAGCCCGCACTTGTGCCCAGGCCTTAAGCCTAGCCCGCACTTGTGCCCAGGCCTTAAGCCTAGCCCGCACTTGTGCCCAGGCCTTAAGCCTAGCCCGCACTTGTGCCCAGGCCTTAAGCCTAGCCCGCACTTGTGCCCAGGCCTTAAGCCTAGCCCGCACTTGTGCTCAGGCCTTAAGCCTAGCCCGCACTTGTGCCCAGGCCTTAAGCCTAGCCTGCACTTGTTCCCAGGCCTTAAGCCTAGCCTGCACTTGTGCCCAGGCCTTAAGCCTAGCCCGCACTTGTGCCCCCTGCCTTGATCCTAGCCAGCACTGCACTTGTGCCCAGGCCTTAAGCCTAGCCCGCACTTGTGCCCAGGCCTTAAGCCTAGCCCGCACTTGTGCCCCCTGCCTTGATCCTAGCCAGCACTTGTGCCCAGGCCTTAAGCCTAGCCCGCACTTGTGCCCAGGCCTTAAGCCTAGCCCGCACTTGTGCCCCCTGCCTTGATCCTAGCCAGCACTGCACTTATGCCCAGGCCTTAAGCCTAGCCTGCACTTGTGCCCAGGCCTTAAGCCTAGCCCGCACTTGTGCCCAGGCCTTAAGCCTAGCCCGCACTTGTGCCCAGGCCTTAAGCCTAGCCCGCACTTGTGCCCAGGCCTTAAGCCTAGCCCGCACTTGTGCCCAGGCCTTAAGCCTAGCCCGCACTTGTGCCCCCTGCCTTGATCCTAGCCAGCACTTGTGCCCAGGCCTTAAGCCTAGCCCGCACTTGTGCCCAGGCCTTAAGCCTAGCCCGCACTTGTGCCCCTGCCTTAAGCCTAGCCCGCACTTGTGCCCCTGCCTTAAGCCTAGCCCGCACTTGTGCCTAGGCCTTAAGCCTAGCCCGCACTTGTGCCCAGGCCTTAAGCCTAGCCCGCACTTGTGCCCAGGCCTTAAGCCTAGCCCGCACTTGTGCCCAGGCCTTAAGCCTAGCCCGCACTTGTGCCCTGGCCTTAAGCCTAGCCCGCACTTGTGCCCTGGCCTTAAGCCTAGCCCGACCTTGTGCCCAGGCCTTAAGCCTAGCCCGCACTTGTGCCCCGGCCTTAAGCCTAGCCCGCACTTGTCCTCAGGCCATAAGCCTAGCCCGCACTTGTGCCCCGGCCTTAAGCCTAGCCCGCACTTGTGCCCCGGCCTTAAGCCTAGCCCGCACTTGTGCCCCGGCCTTAAGCCTAGCCCGCACTTGTGCCCAGGCCTTAAGCCTAGCCCGCACTTGTGCCCAGGCCTTTAGCCTAGCCCGCACTTGTGCCCAGGCCTTAAGCCTAGCCCGCACTTGTGCCCAGGCCTTAAGCCTAGCCTGCACTTGTGCCCCCTGCCTTGATCCTAGCCAGCACTTGTGCCAAGGCCTTAAGCCTAGCCCGCACTTGTGCCCAGGCCTTAAGCCTAGCCTGCACTTTTGAGCCCCTTGAATGCTTGTTTGTTTGTTTTTGTCTTCAGCTTCATGTTGGTTATGCACATAGGGCCAGCTTTACGCTCTTCGCTCTTGTCCCGTCTGAATGCGCATGCACGACTGTAATTGGGGAAGAAGGCATTACCCATTTACGGAGGACAGACAAGAAGTGCCTGGTCGCTTGGAGCATGGGGTTATGGAGAGGCTCCGCACTGTACAACAAAGGATCTAGTCCTAAATGTCCAAGTACAGAGTAGAGGGGTGAAAGCTAGCTCTTCACCCCTATGGGTGCCTAACCCTTTATGCAAAGAGTGCAAAGAGTTAGCTGAATGCCTTAAGCCTAGCCAGCACTTGTGCCCCCTGCCTTGATCCTGGCCAGCACTGCACTTGTGCCCATGCCGTAAGCCTAGCCCGCACTTGTGCCCAGGCCTTAAGCCTGGCTGGCACTTGTGCCCATGCCTTAAGCCTAGCCGGCACTTGTGGCCCCTGCCTTGATCCTAGCCAGCACTGCACTTGTGCCCAGGCCTTAAGCCTAGCCTGCACTTGTGCCCCGGCCTTAAGCCTAGCCCGCACTTGTGCCCCGGCCTTAAGCCTAGCCCGCACTTGTGCCCCGGCCTTAAGCCTAACCCGCACTTGTGCCCAGGCCTTAAGCCTAGCCCGCACTTGTGCCCAGGCCTTAAGCTTAGCCCACACTTGTGCCCCGGCTTTAAGCTTAGCCCACACTTGTGCCCCGGCTTTAAGCTTAGCCCGCACTTGTGCCCAGGCCTTAAGCCTAGCCCGCACTTGTGCCCCGGCCTTAAGCCGAGCCCGCACTTGTGCCCCGGCCTTAAGCCGAGCCCGCACTTGTGCCCCGGCCTCAAGCCGAGCCCGCACTTGTGCCCCGGCCTTAAGCCTAGCCCGCACTTGTCCTCAGGCCATAAGCCTAGCCCGCACTTGTGCCCCGGCCTTAAGCCTAGCCCGCACTTGTGCCCCGGCCTTAAGCCTAGCCCGCACTTGTGCCCCTGCCTTAAGCCTAGCCCGCACTTGTGCCCCTGCCTTAAGCCGAGCCCGCACTTGTGCCCCTGCCTTAAGCCTAGCCCGCACTTGTGCCCAGGCCTTAAGCCTAGCCCGAACTTGTGCCCAGGCCTTAAGCCTAGCCCGCACTTGTGCCCAGGCCTTAAGCCTAGCCCGCACTTGTGCCCAGGCCTAAAGCCTAGCCCGCACTTGTGCCCAGGCCTTAAGCCTAGCCCGCACTTGTGCCCAGGCCTTAAGCCTAGCCCGCACTTGTGCCCAGGCCTTAAGCCTGGCCCGCACTTGTGCCCCGGCCTTAAGCCTGGCCCGCACTTGTGCCCAGGCCTTAAGCCTAGCCCGCACTTGTGCCCAGGCCTTAAGCCTAGCCCGCACTTGTGCCCAGGCCTTAAGCCTAGCCCGCACTTGTGCCCCCTGCCTTGATCCTAGCCCGCACTTGTGCCCAGGCCTTAAGCCTAGCCCGCACTTGTGCCCAGGCCTTAAGCCAAGCCCGCACTTGTGCCCCTGCCTTAAGCCTAGCCCGCACTTGTGCCCCTGCCTTAAGCCTAGCCCGCACTTGTGTCCAGGCCTTAAGCCTAGCCCGCACTTGTGCCCAGGCCTTAAGCCTAGCCCGCACTTGTGCCCAGGCCTTAAGCCTAGCCCGCACTTGTGCCCAGGCCTTAAGCCTAGCCCGCACTTGTGCCCTGGCCTTAAGCCTAGCCCGCACTTGTGCCCTGGCCTTAAGCCTAGCCCGCACTTGTGCCCAGGCCTTAAGCCTAGCCCGCACTTGTCCTCAGGCCATAAGCCTAGCCCGCACTTGTGCCCCGGCCTTAAGCCTAGCCCGCACTTGTGCCCCGGCCTTAAGCCTAGCCCGCACTTGTGCCCCGGCCTTAAGCCTAGCCCGCACTTGTGCCCAGGCCTTAAGCCTAGCCCGCACTTGTGCCCAGGCCTTAAGCCTAGCCCGCACTTGTGCCCAGGCCTTAAGCCTAGCCCGCACTTGTGCCCAGGCCTTAAGCCTAGCCCGCACTTGTGCCCCCTGCCTTGATCCTAGCCAGCACTTGTGCCCAGGCCTTAAGCCTAGCCCGCACTTGTGCCCAGGCCTTAAGCCTAGCCTGCACTTTTGAGCCCCTTGAATGCTTGTTTGTTTGTTTTTGTCTTCAGCTTCATGTTGGTTATGCACATAGGGCCAGCTTTACGCTCTTCGCTCTTGTCCCGTCTGAATGCGCATGCACGACTGTAATTGGGGAAGAAGGCATTACCCATTTACGGAGGACAGACAAGAAGTGCCTGGTCGCTTGGAGCATGGGGTTATCGAGAGGCTCCGCACTGTACAACAAAGGATCTAGTCCTAAATGTCCAAGTACAGAGTAGAGGGGTGAAAGCTAGCTCTTCACCCCTATGGGTGCCTAACCCTTTATGCAAAGAGTGCAAAGAGTTAGCTGAATGCCTTAAGCCTAGCCAGCACTTGTGCCCCCTGCCTTGATCCTGGCCAGCACTGCACTTGTGCCCATGCCTTAAGCCTGGATGGCACTTGTGCCCATGCCTTAAGCCTAGCCGGCACTTGTGGCCCCTGCCTTGATCCTAGCCAGCACTGCACTTGTGCCCAGGCCTTAAGCCTAGCCTGCACTTGTGCCCCGGCCTTAAGCCTAGCCCGCACTTGTGCCCAGGCCTTAAGCCTAGCCCGCACTTGTGCCCAGGCCTTAAGCCTAGCCCGCACTTGTGCCCAGGCCTTAAGCCTAGCCCGCACTTGTGCCCAGGCCTTAAGCCTAGCCCGCACTTGTGCCCAGGCCTTAAGCCTAGCCCGCACTTGTGCCCAGGCCTTAAGCCTAGCCCGCACTTGTGCCCAGGCCTTAAGCCTAGCCCGCACTTGTGCCCAGGCCTTAAGCCTAGCCCGCACTTGTGCCCAGGCCTTAAGCCGAGCCCGCACTTGTGCCCCTGCCTTAAGCCGAGCCCGCACTTGTGCCCCTGCCTTAAGCCGAGCCCGCACTTGTGCCCCTGCCTTGATCCTAGCCAGCACTTGTGCCCAGGCCTTAAGCCTAGCCCGCACTTGTGCCCAGGCCTTAAGCCTAGCCCGCACTTGTGCCCCCTGCCTTGATCCTAGCCAGCACTGCACTTGTGCCCAGGCCTTAAGCCTAGCCCGCACTTGTGCCCAGGCCTTAAGCCTAGCCCGCACTTGTGTCCAGGCCTTAAGCCTAGCCCGCACTTGTGCCCAGGCCTTAAGCCTAGCCCGCACTTGTGCCCAGGCCTTAAGCCTAGCCCGCACTTGTGCCCCCTGCCTTGATCCTAGCCAGCACTTGTGCCCAGGCCTTAAGCCTAGCCCGCACTTGTGCCCCTGCCTTAAGCCTAGCCCGCACTTGTGCCCCTGCCTTAAGCCTAGCCCGCACTTGTGCCCAGGCCTTAAGCCTAGCCCGCACTTGTGCCCAGGCCTTAAGCCTAGCCCGCACTTGTGCCCCTGCCTTAAGCCTAGCCCGCACTTGTGCCCCTGCCTTAAGCCTAGCCCGCACTTGTGCCCCTGCCTTAAGCCTAGCCCGCACTTGTGCCCAGGCCTTAAGCCTAGCCCGCACTTGTGCCCAGGCCTTAAGCCTAGCCCGCACTTGTGCCCAGGCCTTAAGCCTAGCCCGCACTTGTGCCCAGGCCTTAAGCCTAGCCCGCACTTGTGCCCAGGCCTTAAGCCTAGCCCGCACTTGTGCCCAGGCCTTAAGCCTAGCCCGCACTTGTGCCCCCTGCCTTGATCCTAGCCAGCACTTGTGCCCAGGCCTTAAGCCTAGCCCGCACTTGTGCCCCTGCCTTAAGCCTAGCCCGCACTTGTGCCCCTGCCTTAAGCCTAGCCCGCACTTGTGCCCCCTGCCTTGATCCTAGCCAGCACTTGTGCCCAGGCCTTAAGCCTAGCCCGCACTTGTGCCCAGGCGTTAAGCCTAGCCTGCACTTTTGAGCCCCTTGAATGCTTGTTTGTTTGTTTTTGTCTTCAGCTTCATGTTGGTTATGCACATAGGGCCAGCTTTACGCTCTTCGCTCTTGTCCCGTCTGAATGCGCATGCACGACTGTAATTGGTGAAGAAGGCATTACCCATTTACGGAGGACAGACAAGAAGTGCCTGGTCGCTTGGAGCATGGGGTTATGGAGAGGCTCCGCACTGTACAACAAAGGATCTAGTCCTAAATGTCCAAGTACAGAGTAGAGGGGTGAAAGCTAGCTCTTCACCCCTATGGGTGCCTAACCCTTTATGCAAAGAGTGCAAAGAGTTAGCTGAATGCCTTAAGCCTAGCCAGCACTTGTGCCCCCTGCCTTGATCCTGGCCAGCACTGCACTTGTGCCCATGCCTTAAGCCTGGCTGGCACTTGTGCCCATGCCTTAAGCCTAGCCGGCACTTGTGGCCCCTGCCTTGATCCTAGCCAGCACTGCACTTGTGCCCAGGCCTTAAGCCTAGCCTGCACTTGTGCCCCGGCCTTAAGCCTAGCCCGCACTTGTGTCCAGGCCTTAAGCCTAGCCCGCACTTGTGCCCAGGCCTTAAGCCTAGCCCGCACTTGTGCCCAGGCCTTAAGCCTAGCCCGCACTTGTGCCCAGGCCTTAAGCCTAGCCCGCACTTGTGCCCCGGCCTTAAGCCTAACCCGCACTTGTGCCCAGGCCTTAAGCCTAGCCCGCACTTGTGCCCAGGCCTTAAGCCTAGCCCGCACTTGTGCCCCGGCTTTAAGCTTAGCCCGCACTTGTGCCCCGGCTTTAAGCTTAGCCCGCACTTGTGCCCAGGCCTTAAGCCGAGCCCGCACTTGTGCCCCGGCCTTAAGCCGAGCCCGCACTTGTGCCCCGGCCTTAAGCCGAGCCCGCACTTGTGCCCCGGCCTTAAGCCGAGCCCGCACTTGTGCCCCGGCCTTAAGCCGAGCCCGCACTTGTGCCCCGGCCTTAAGCCGAGCCCGCACTTGTGCCCCGGCCTTAAGCCGAGCCCGCACTTGTGCCCCTGCCTTAAGCCGAGCCCGCACTTGTGCCCCTGCCTTAAACCTAGCCCGCACTTGTGCCCAGGCCTTAAGCCTAGCCCGCACTTGTGCCCAGGCCTTAAGCCTAGCCTGCACTTGTGCCCCTGCCTTAAGCCTAGCCCGCACTTGTGCCCCTGCCTAAAGCCTAGCCCGCACTTGTGCCCAGGCCTAAAGCCTAGCCCGCACTTGTGCCCAGGCCTTAAGCCTAGCCCGCACTTGTGCCCAGGCCTTAAGCCTAGCCCGCACTTGTGCCCAGGCCTTAAGCCTAGCCCGCACTTGTGCCCAGGCCTTAAGCCTAGCCCGCACTTGTGCCCAGGCCTTAAGCCTAGCCCGCACTTGTGCCCAGGCCTTAAGCCTAGCCCGCACTTGTGCCCAGGCCTTAAGCCTAGCCCGCACTTGTGCCCAGGCCTTAAGCCTAGCCCGCACTTGTGCCCAGGCCTTAAGCCTAGCCCGCACTTGTGCCCAGGCCTTAAGCCTAGCCCGCACTTGTGCCCAGGCCTTAAGCCTAGCCCGCACTTGTGCCCAGGCCTTAAGCCTAGCCCGCACTTGTGCCCAGGCCTTAAGCCTAGCCCGCACTTGTGCCCAGGCCTTAAGCCTAGCCCGCACTTGTGCCCAGGCCTTAAGCCTAGCCCGCACTTGTGCCCAGGCCTTAAGCCAAGCCCGCACTTGTGCCCCTGCCTTAAGCCTAGCCCGCACTTGTGCCCCTGCCTTAAGCCTAGCCCGCACTTGTGTCCAGGCCTTAAGCCTAGCCCGCACTTGTGCCCAGGCCTTAAGCCTAGCCCGCACTTGTCCTCAGGCCATAAGCCTAGCCCGCACTTGTGCCCCGGCCTTAAGCCTAGCCCGCACTTGTGCCCCGGCCTTAAGCCTAGCCCGCACTTGTGCCCCGGCCTTAAGCCTAGCCCGCACTTGTGCCCCGGCCTTAAGCCTAGCCCGCACTTGTGCCCAGGCCTTAAGCCTAGCCCGCACTTGTGCCCAGGCCTTAAGCCTAGCCCGCACTTGTGCCCAGGCCTTAAGCCTAGCCCGCACTTGTGCCCAGGCCTTAAGCCTAGCCCGCACTTGTGCCCCCTGCCTTGATCCTAGCCAGCACTTGTGCCCAGGCCTTAAGCCTAGCCCGCACTTGTGCCCAGGCCTTAAGCCTAGCCTGCACTTTTGAGCCCCTTGAATGCTTGTTTGTTTGTTTTTGTCTTCAGCTTCATGTTGGTTATGCACATAGGGCCAGCTTTACGCTCTTCGCTCTTGTCCCGTCTGAATGCGCATGCACGACTGTAATTGGGGAAGAAGGCATTACCCATTTACGGAGGACAGACAAGAAGTGCCTGGTCGCTTGGAGCATGGGGTTATGGAGAGGCTCCGCACTGTACAACAAAGGATCTAGTCCTAAATGTCCAAGTACAGAGTAGAGGGGTGAAAGCTAGCTCTTCACCCCTATGGGTGCCTAACCCTTTATGCAAAGAGTGCAAAGAGTTAGCTGAATGCCTTAAGCCTAGCCAGCACTTGTGCCCCCTGCCTTGATCCTGGCCAGCACTGCACTTGTGCCCATGCCTTAAGCCTGGATGGCACTTGTGCCCATGCCTTAAGCCTAGCCGGCACTTGTGGCCCCTGCCTTGATCCTAGCCAGCACTGCACTTGTGCCCAGGCCTTAAGCCTAGCCTGCACTTGTGCCCCGGCCTTAAGCCTAGCCCGCACTTGTGTCCAGGCCTTAAGCCTAGCCCGCACTTGTGCCCAGGCCTTAAGCCTAGCCCGCACTTGTGCCCAGGCCTTAAGCCTAGCCCGCACTTGTGCCCAGGCCTTAAGCCTAGCCCGCACTTGTGCCCCGGCCTTAAGCCTAACCCGCACTTGTGCCCAGGCCTTAAGCCTAGCCCGCACTTGTGCCCCTGCCTTAAGCCGAGCCCGCACTTGTGCCCCTGCCTTGATCCTAGCCAGCACTTGTGCCCAGGCCTTAAGCCTAGCCCGCACTTGTGCCCAGGCCTTAAGCCTAGCCCGCACTTGTGCCCCCTGCCTTGATCCTAGCCAGCACTGCACTTATGCCCAGGCCTTAAGCCTAGCCCGCACTTGTGCCCAGGCCTTAAGCCTAGCCCGCACTTGTGCCCAGGCCTTAAGCCTAGCCCGCACTTGTGCCCAGGCCTTAAGCCTAGCCCGCACTTGTGCCCAGGCCTTAAGCCTAGCCCGCACTTGTGCCCAGGCCTTAAGCCTAGCCCGCACTTGTGCCCAGGCCTTAAGCCTAGCCCGCACTTGTGCCCCCTGCCTTGATCCTAGCCAGCACTTGTGCCCAGGCCTTAAGCCTAGCCCGCACTTGTGCCCCTGCCTTAAGCCTAGCCCACACTTGTGCCCCTGCCTTAAGCCTAGCCCGCACTTGTGCCCAGGCCTTAAGCCTAGCCCGCACTTGTGCCCAGGCCTTAAGCCTAGCCCGCACTTGTGCCCCTGCCTTAAGCCTAGCCCACACTTGTGCCCCTGCCTTAAGCCTAGCCCGCACTTGTGCCCCTGCCTTAAGCCTAGCCCGCACTTGTGCCCAGGCCTTAAGCCTAGCCCGCACTTGTGCCCAGGCCTTAAGCCTAGCCCGCACTTGTGCCCAGGCCTTAAGCCTAGCCCGCACTTGTGCCCAGGCCTTAAGCCTAGCCCGCACTTGTGCCCAGGCCTTAAGCCTAGCCCGCACTTGTGCCCCCTGCCTTGATCCTAGCCAGCACTTGTGCCCAGGCCTTAAGCCTAGCCCGCACTTGTGCCCCTGCCTTAAGCCTAGCCCGCACTTGTGCCCCCTGCCTTGATCCTAGCCAGCACTTGTGCCCAGGCCTTAAGCCTAGCCCGCACTTGTGCCCAGGCCTTAAGCCTAGCCTGCACTTTTGAGCCCCTTGAATGCTTGTTTGTTTGTTTTTGTCTTCAGCTTCATGTTGGTTATGCACATAGGGCCAGCTTTACGCTCTTCGCTCTTGTCCCGTCTGAATGCGCATGCACGACTGTAATTGGTGAAGAAGGCATTACCCATTTACGGAGGACAGACAAGAAGTGCCTGGTCGCTTGGAGCATGGGGTTATGGAGAGGCTCCGCACTGTACAACAAAGGATCTAGTCCTAAATGTCCAAGTACAGAGTAGAGGGGTGAAAGCTAGCTCTTCACCCCTATGGGTGCCTAACCCTTTATGCAAAGAGTGCAAAGAGTTAGCTGAATGCCTTAAGCCTAGCCAGCACTTGTGCCCCCTGCCTTGATCCTGGCCAGCACTGCACTTGTGCCCATGCCTTAAGCCTGGCTGGCACTTGTGCCCATGCCTTAAGCCTAGCCGGCACTTGTGGCCCCTGCCTTGATCCTAGCCAGCACTGCACTTGTGCCCAGGCCTTAAGCCTAGCCTGCACTTGTGCCCCGGCCTTAAGCCTAGCCCGCACTTGTGTCCAGGCCTTAAGCCTAGCCCGCACTTGTGCCCAGGCCTTAAGCCTAGCCCGCACTTGTGCCCAGGCCTTAAGCCTAGCCCGCACTTGTGCCCAGGCCTTAAGCCTAGCCCGCACTTGTGCCCCGGCCTTAAGCCTAACCCGCACTTGTGCCCAGGCCTTAAGCCTAGCCCGCACTTGTGCCCAGGCCTTAAGCCTAGCCCGCACTTGTGCCCCGGCTTTAAGCTTAGCCCGCACTTGTGCCCCAGCTTTAAGCTTAGCCCGCACTTGTGCCCAGGCCTTAAGCCGAGCCCGCACTTGTGCCCCGGCCTTAAGCCGAGCCCGCACTTGTGCCCCGGCCTTAAGCCGAGCCCGCACTTGTGCCCCGGCCATAAGCCGAGCCCGCACTTGTGCCCCGGCCTTAAGCCGAGCCCGCACTTGTGCCCCGGCCTTAAGCCGAGCCCGCACTTGTGCCCCGGCCTTAAGCCGAGCCCGCACTTGTGCCCCGGCCTTAAGCCGAGCCCGCACTTGTGCCCCTGCCTTAAGCCGAGCCCGCACTTGTGCCCCTGCCTTAAACCTAGCCCGCACTTGTGCCCAGGCCTTAAGCCTAGCCCGCACTTGTGCCCCTGCCTTAAGCCTAGCCCGCACTTGTGCCCCTGCCTAAAGCCTAGCCCGCACTTGTGCCCAGGCCTAAAGCCTAGCCCGCACTTGTGCCCAGGCCTTAAGCCTAGCCCGCACTTGTGCCCAGGCCTTAAGCCTAGCCCGCACTTGTGCCCAGGCCTTAAGCCTAGCCCGCACTTGTGCCCAGGCCTTAAGCCTAGCCCGCACTTGTGCCCAGGCCTTAAGCCTAGCCCGCACTTGTGCCCAGGCCTTAAGCCTAGCCCGCACTTGTGCCCAGGCCTTAAGCCTAGCCCGCACTTGTGCCCAGGCCTTAAGCCTAGCCCGCACTTGTGCCCAGGCCTTAAGCCTAGCCCGCACTTGTGCCCAGGCCTTAAGCCTAGCCCGCACTTGTGCCCAGGCCTTAAGCCTAGCCCGCACTTGTGCCCAGGCCTTAAGCCTAGCCCGCACTTGTGCCCAGGCCTTAAGCCTAGCCCGCACTTGTGCCCAGGCCTTAAGCCTAGCCCGCACTTGTGCCCAGGCCTTAAGCCTAGCCCGCACTTGTGCCCAGGCCTTAAGCCTAGCCCGCACTTGTGCCCAGGCCTTAAGCCTAGCCCGCACTTGTGCCCCCTGCCTTGATCCTAGCCAGCACTTGTGCCCAGGCCTTAAGCCTAGCCCGCACTTGTGCCCAGGCCTTAAGCCGAGCCCGCACTTGTGCCCAGGCCTTAAGCCGAGCCCGCACTTGTGCCCAGGCCTTAAGCCGAGCCCGCACTTGTGCCCCTGCCTTAAGCCGAGCCCGCACTTGTGCCCCTGCCTTAAGCCGAGCCCGCACTTGTGCCCCTGCCTTAAGCCGAGCCCGCACTTGTGCCCCTGCCTTGATCCTAGCCCGCACTTGTGCCCAGGCCTTAAGCCTAGCCCGCACTTGTGCCCAGGCCTTAAGCCTTGCCCGCACTTGTGCCCCCTGCCTTGATCCTAGCCAGCACTGCACTTATGCCCAGGCCTTAAGCCTAGCCTGCACTTGTGCCCAGGCCTTAAGCCTAGCCCGCACTTGTGCCCAGGCCTTAAGCCTAGCCCGCACTTGTGCCCAGGCCTTAAGCCTAGCCCGCACTTGTGCCCAGGCCTTAAGCCTAGCCCGCACTTGTGCCCAGGCCTTAAGCCTAGCCCGCACTTGTGCCCAGGCCTTAAGCCTAGCCCGCACTTGTGCCCAGGCCTTAAGCCTAGCCCGCACTTGTGCCCCTGCCTTGATCCTAGCCAGCACTTGTGCCCAGGCCTTGATCCTAGCCAGCACTTGTGCCCAGGCCTTAAGCCAAGCCCGCACTTGTGCCCCTGCCTTAAGCCTAGCCCGCACTTGTGCCCCTGCCTTAAGCCTAGCCCGCACTTGTGCCCAGGCCTTAAGCCTAGCCCGCACTTGTGCCCAGGCCTTAAGCCTAGCCCGCACTTGTGCCCAGGCCTAAAGCCTAGCCCGCACTTGTGCCCAGGCCTTAAGCCTAGCCCGCACTTGTGCCCAGGCCTTAAGCCTAGCCCGCACTTGTGCCCCGGCCTTAAGCCTAGCCCGCACTTGTGCCCAGGCCTTAAGCCTAGCCCGCACTTGTCCTCAGGCCATAAGCCTAGCCCGCACTTGTGCCCCGGCCTTAAGCCTAGCTCGCACTTGTGCCCCGGCCTTAAGCCTAGCCCGCACTTGTGCCCAGGCCTTAAGCCTAGCCCGCACTTGTGCCCAGGCCTTAAGCCTAGCCCGCACTTGTGCCCAGGCCTTAAGCCTAGCCCGCACTTGTGCCCCCTGCCTTGATCCTAGCCAGCACTTGTGCCCAGGCCTTAAGCCTAGCCCGCACTTGTGCCCAGGCCTTAAGCCTAGCCTGCACTTTTGAGCCCCTTGAATGCTTGTTTGTTTGTTTTTGTCTTCAGCTTCATGTTGGTTATGCACATAGGGCCAGCTTTACGCTCTTCGCTCTTGTCCCGTCTGAATGCGCATGCACGACTGTAATTGGGGAAGAAGGCATTACCCATTTACGGAGGACAGACAAGAAGTGCCTGGTCGCTTGGAGCATGGGGTTATGGAGAGGCTCCGCACTGTACAACAAAGGATCTAGTCCTAAATGTCCAAGTACAGAGTAGAGGGGTGAAAGCTAGCTCTTCACCCCTATGGGTGCCTAACCCTTTATGCAAAGAGTGCAAAGAGTTAGCTGAATGCCTTAAGCCTAGCCAGCACTTGTGCCCCCTGCCTTGATCCTGGCCAGCACTGCACTTGTGCCCATGCCGTAAGCCTAGCCCGCACTTGTGCCCAGGCCTTAAGCCTGGCTGGCACTTGTGCCCATGCCTTAAGCCTAGCCGGCACTTGTGGCCCCTGCCTTGATCCTAGCCAGCACTGCACTTGTGCCCAGGCCTTAAGCCTAGCCTGCACTTGTGCCCCGGCCTTAAGCCTAGCCTGCACTTGTGCCCCGGCCTTAAGCCTAGCCCGCACTTGTGCCCCGGCCTTAAGCCTAGCCCGCACTTGTGCCCAGGCCTTAAGCCTAGCCCGCACTTGTGCCCAGGCCTTAAGCCTAGCCCGCACTTGTGCCCCCTGCCTTGATCCTAGCCAGCACTGCACTTGTGCCCAGGCCTTCAGCCTAGCCTGCACTTGTGCCCAGGCCTTAAGCCTAGCCCGCACTTGTGCCCAGGCCTTAAGCCTAGCCCGCACTTGTGCCCAGGCCTTAAGCCTAGCCCGCACTTGTGCCCCCTGCCTTGATCCTAGCCAGCACTTGTGCCCAGGCCTTAAGCCTAGCCTGCACTTGTGCCCTGGCCTTAAGCCTAGCCCGCACTTGTGCCCCGGCCTTAAGCCTAGCCCGCACTTGTGCCCCGGCCTTAAGCCTAACCCGCACTTGTGCCCAGGCCTTAAGCCTAGCCCGCACTTGTGCCCAGGCCTTAAGCCTAGCCCGCACTTGTGCCCCGGCTTTAAGCTTAGCCCGCACTTGTGCCCCGGCTTTAAGCTTAGCCCGCACTTGTGCCCAGGCCTTAAGCCTAGCCCGCACTTGTGCCCAGGCCTTAAGCCTAGCCCGCACTTGTGCCCCCTGCCTTGATCCTAGCCAGCACTTGTGCCCAGGCCTTAAGCCTAGCCCGCACTTGTGCCCAGGCCTTAAGCCAAGCCCGTACTTGTGCCCCTGCCTTAAGCCTAGCCCGCACTTGTGCCCCTGCCTTAAGCCTAGCCCGCACTTGTGTCCAGGCCGCACTTGTGCCCAGGCCTTAAGCCTAGCCCGCACTTGTGGCCAGGCCTTAAGCCTAGCCCGCACTTGTGCCCAGGCCTTAAGCCTAGCCCGCACTTGTGCCCCGGCCTTAAGCCTAGCCCGCACTTGTCCTCAGGCCTTAAGCCTAGCCCGCACTTGTGCCCCGGCCTTAAGCCTAGCCCGCACTTGTGCCCCGGCCTTAAGCCTAGCCCGCACTTGTGCCCCGGCCTTAAGCCTAGCCCGCACTTGTGCCCCGGCCTTAAGCCTAGCCCGCACTTGTGCCCAGGCCTTAAGCCTAGCCCGCACTTGTGCCCAGGCCTTAAGCCTAGCCCGCACTTGTGCCCCGGCCTTAAGCCGAGCCCGCACTTGTGCCCCGGCCTTAAGCCGAGCCCGCACTTGTGCCCCGGCCATAAGCCGAGCCCGCACTTGTGCCCCGGCCTTAAGCCGAGCCCGCACTTGTGCCCCGGCCTTAAGCCGAGCCCGCACTTGTGCCCCTGCCTTAAGCCGAGCCCGCACTTGTGCCCCTGCCTTAAACCTAGCCCGCACTTGTGCCCAGGCCTTAAGCCTAGCCCGCACTTGTGCCCAGGCCTTAAGCCTAGCCCGCACTTCTAAAACAATCCACAGTGAGGAGATTGGAACAAAACAAAATCCTCTAAACTGCATGCTCGCAAACGCCAGAAGCCTGACAAACAAGATGGAAGAACTAGAAGCAGAAATATCTACAGGTAACTTTGACATAGTGGGAATAACCGAGACATGGTTAGATGAAAGCTATGACTGGGCAGTTAACTTACAGGGTTACAGTCTGTTTAGAAAGGATCGTAAAAATCGGAGAGGAGGAGGGGTTTGTCTCTATGTAAAGTCTTGTCTAAAGTCCACTTTAAGGGAGGATATTAGCGAAGGGAATGAGGATGTCGAGTCCATATGGGTTGAAATTCATGGAGGGAAAAATGGTAACAAAATTCTCATTGGGGTCTGTTACAAACCCCCAAATATAACAGAAACCATGGAAAGTCTACTTCTAAAGCAGATAGATGAAGCTGCAACCCATAATGAGGTCCTGGTTATGGGGGACTTTAACTACCCAGATATTAACTGGGAAACAGAAACCTGTGAAACCCATAAAGGCAACAGGTTTCTGCTAATAACCAAGAAAAATTATCTTTCACAATTGGTGCAGAATCCAACCAGAGGAGCAGCACTTTTAGACCTAATACTATCTAATAGACCTGACAGAATAACAAATCTGCAGGTGGTTGGGCATTTAGGAAATAGCGACCACAATATTGTGCAGTTTCACCTGTCTTTCACTAGGGGGACTTGTCAGGGAGTCACAAAAACATTGAACTTTAGGAAGGCAAAGTTTGAACAGCTTAGAGATGCCCTTAATCTGGTAGACTGGGACAATATCCTCAGAAATGAGAATACAGATAATAAATGGGAAATGTTTAAGAACATCCTAAATAGGCAGTGTAAGCGGTTTATACCTTGTGGGAATAAAAGGACTAGAAATAGGAAAAACCCAATGTGGCTAAACAAAGAAGTAAGGCAGGCAATTAACAGTAAAAAGAAAGCATTTGCACTACTAAAGCAGGATGGCACCACTGAAGCTCTAAAAAACTATAGGGAGAAAAATACTTTATCTAAAAAACTAATTAAAGCTGCCAAAAAGGAAACAGAGAAGCACATTGCTAAGGAGAGTAAAACTAATCCCAAACTGTTCTTCAACTATATCAATAGTAAAAGAATAAAAACTGAAAATGTAGGCCCCTTAAAAAATAGTGAGGAAAGAATGGTTGTAGATGACGAGGAAAAAGCTAACATATTAAACACCTTCTTCTCCACGGTATTCACGGTGGAAAATGAAATGCTAGGTGAAATCCCAAGAAACAATGAAAACCCTATATTAAGGGTCACCAATCTAACCCAAGAAGAGGTGCGAAACCGGCTAAATAAGATTAAAATAGATAAATCTCCAGGTCCGGATGGCATACACCCACGAGTACTAAGAGAACTAAGTAATGTAATAGATAAACCATTATTTCTTATTTTTAGTGACTCTATAGCGACAGGGTCTGTTCCGCAGGACTGGCGCATAGCAAATGTGGTGCCAATATTCAAAAAGGGCTCTAAAAGTGAACCTGGAAATTATAGGCCAGTAAGTCTAACCTCTATTGTTGGTAAAATATTTGAAGGGTTTCTGAGGGATGTTATTCTGGATTATCTCAATGAGAATAACTGTTTAACTCCATATCAGCATGGGTTTATGAGAAATCGCTCCTGTCAAACCAATCTAATCAGTTTTTATGAAGAGGTAAGCTATAGGCTGGACCACGGTGAGTCATTGGACGTGGTATATCTCGATTTTTCCAAAGCGTTTGATACCGTGCCGCACAAGAGGTTGGTACACAAAATGAGAATGCTTGGTCTGGGGGAAAATGTGTGTAAATGGGTTAGTAACTGGCTTAGTGATAGAAAGCAGAGGGTGGTTATAAATGGTATAGTCTCTAACTGGGTCGCTGTGACCAGTGGGGTACCGCAGGGGTCAGTATTGGGACCTGTTCTCTTCAACATATTCATTAATGATCTGGTAGAAGGTTTACACAGTAAAATATCGATATTTGCAGATGATACAAAACTATGTAAAGCAGTTAATACAAGAGAAGATAGTATTCTGCTACAGATGGATCTGGATAAGTTGGAAACTTGGGCTGAAAGGTGGCAGATGAGGTTTAACAATGATAAATGTAAGGTTATACACATGGGAAGAGGGAATCAATATCACCATTACACACTGAACGGGAAACCACTGGGTAAATCTGACAGGGAGAAGGACTTGGGGATCCTAGTTAATGATAAACTTACCTGGAGCAGCCAGTGCCAGGCAGCAGCTGCCAAGGCAAACAGGATCATGGGGTGCATTAAAAGAGGTCTGGATACACATGATGAGAGCATTATACTGCCTCTGTACAAATCCCTAGTTAGACCGCACATGGAGTACTGTGTCCAGTTTTGGGCACCGGTGCTCAGGAAGGATATAATGGAACTAGAGAGAGTACAAAGGAGGGCAACAAAATTAATAAAGGGGATGGGAGAACTACAATACCCAGATAGATTAGCGAAATTAGGATTATTTAGTCTAGAAAAAAGACGACTGAGGGGCGATCTAATAACCATGTATAAGTATATAAGGGGACAATACAAATATCTCGCTGAGGATCTGTTTATACCAAGGAAGGTGACGGGCACAAGGGGGCATTCTTTGCGTCTGGAGGAGAGAAGGTTTTTCCACCAACATAGAAGAGGATTCTTTACTGTTAGGGCAGTGAGAATCTGGAATTGCTTGCCTGAGGAGGTGGTGATGGCGAACTCAGTCGAGGGGTTCAAGAGAGGCCTGGATGTCTTCCTGGAGCAGAACAATATTGTATCATACAATTATTAGGTTCTGTAGAAGGACGTAGATCTGGGGATTTATTATGATGGAATATAGGCTGAACTGGATGGACAAATGTCTTTTTTCGGCCTTACTAACTATGTTACTATGTTACTATGTTACTTGTGCCCCTGCCTTAAGCCTAGCCCGCACTTGTGCCCAGGCCTTAAGCCTAGCCCGCACTTGTGCCCAGGCCTTAAGCCTAGCCCGCACTTGTGCCCCCTGCCTTGATCCTAGCCAGCACTGCACTTATGCCCAGGCCTTAAGCCTAGCCTGCACTTGTGCCCAGGCCTTAAGCCTAGCCCGCACTTGTGCCCAGGCCTTAAGCCTAGCCCGCACTTGTGCCCAGGCCTTAAGCCTAGCCCGCACTTGTGCCCAGGCCTTAAGCCTAGCCCGCACTTGTGCCCAGGCCTTAAGCCTAGCCCGCACTTGTGCCCAGGCCTTAAGCCTAGCCCGCACTTGTGCCCAGGCCTTGAGCCTAGCCCGCACTTGTGCCCCTGCCTTGATCCTAGCCAGCACTTGTGCCCAGGCCTTGATCCTAGCCAGCACTTGTGCCCCTGCCTTAAGCCTAGCCCGCACTTGTGCCCCTGCCTTAAGCCTAGCCCGCACTTGTGCCCAGGCCTTAAGCCTAGCCCGCACTTGTGCCCAGGCCTTAAGCCTAGCCCGCACTTGTGCCCAGGCCTAAAGCCTAGCCCGCACTTGTGCCCAGGCCTTAAGCCTAGCCCGCACTTGTGCCCAGGCCTTAAGCCTAGCCCGCACTTGTGCCCCGGCCTTAAGCCTAGCCCGCACTTGTGCCCAGGCCTTAAGCCTAGCCCGCACTTGTCCTCAGGCCATAAGCCTAGCCCGCACTTGTGCCCCGGCCTTAAGCCTAGCTCGCACTTGTGCCCCGGCCTTAAGCCTAGCCCGCACTTGTGCCCAGGCCTTAAGCCTAGCCCGCACTTGTGCCCAGGCCTTAAGCCTAGCCCGCACTTGTGCCCAGGCCTTAAGCCTAGCCTGCACTTGTGCCCCCTGCCTTGATCCTAGCCAGCACTTGTGCCCAGGCCTTAAGCCTAGCCCGCACTTGTGCCCAGGCCTTAAGCCTAGCCTGCACTTTTGAGCCCCTTGAATGCTTGTTTGTTTGTTTTTGTCTTCAGCTTCATGTTGGTTATGCACATAGGGCTAGCTTTACGCTCTTCGCTCTTGTCCCGTCTGAATGCGCATGCACGACTGTAATTGGGGAAGAAGGCATTACCCATTTACGGAGGACAGACAAGAAGTGCCTGGTCGCTTGGAGCATGGGGTTATGGAGAGGCTCTGCACTGTACAACAAAGGATCTAGTCCTAAATGTCCAAGTACAGAGTAGAGGGGTGAAAGCTAGCTCTTCACCCCTATGGGTGCCTAACCCTTTATGCAAAGAGTGCAAAGAGTTAGCTGAATGCCTTATGCCTAGCCAGCACTTGTGCTCCCTGCCTTGATCCTGGCCAGCACTGCACTTGTGCCCATGCCGTAAGCCTAGCCCGCACTTGTGCCCAGGCCTTAAGCCTGGCTGGCACTTGTGCCCATGCCTTAAGCCTAGCCGGCACTTGTGGCCCCTGCCTTGATCCTAGCCAGCACTGCACTTGTGCCCCGGCCTTAAGCCTAGCCTGCACTTGTGCCCCGGCCTTAAGCCTAGCCCGCACTTGTGCCCCGGCCTTAAGCCTAGCCCGCACTTGTGCCCAGGCCTTAAGCCTAGCCCGCACTTGTGCCCAGGCCTTAAGCCTAGCCCGCACTTGTGCCCCCTGCCTTGATCCTAGCCAGCACTGCACTTGTGCCCAGGCCTTAAGCCTAGCCTGCACTTGTGCCCAGGCCTTAAGCCTAGCCCGCACTTGTGCCCAGGCCTTAAGCCTAGCCCGCACTTGTGCCCAGGCCTTAAGCCTAGCCCGCACTTGTGCCCCCTGCCTTGATCCTAGCCAGCACTTGTGCCCAGGCCTTAAGCCTAGCCTGCACTTGTGCCCTGGCCTTAAGCCTAGCCCGCACTTGTGCCCCGGCCTTAAGCCTAGCCCGCACTTGTGCCCCGACCTTAAGCCTAACCCGCACTTGTGCCCAGGCCTTAAGCCTAGCCCGCACTTGTGCCCAGGCCTTAAGCCTAGCCCGCACTTGTGCCCCGGCTTTAAGCCTAGCCCGCACTTGTGCCCCGGCTTTAAGCTTAGCCCGCACTTGTGCCCCGGCTTTAAGCTTAGCCCGCACTTGTGCCCAGGCCTTAAGCCTAGCCCGCACTTGTGCCCAGGCCTTAAGCCTAGCCCGCACTTGTGCCCCCTGCCTTGATCCTAGCCAGCACTTGTGCCCAGGCCTTAAGCCTAGCCCGCACTTGTGCCCAGGCCTTAAGCCAAGCCCGTACTTGTGCCCCTGCCTTAAGCCTAGCCCGCACTTGTGCCCCTGCCTTAAGCCTAGCCCGCACTTGTGTCCAGGCCGCACTTGTGCCCAGGCCTTAAGCCTAGCCCGCACTTGTGGCCAGGCCTTAAGCCTAGCCCGCACTTGTGCCCAGGCCTTAAGCCTAGCCCGCACTTGTGCCCCGGCCTTAAGCCTAGCCCGCACTTGTCCTCAGGCCATAAGCCTAGCCCGCACTTGTGCCCCGGCCTTAAGCCTAGCCCGCACTTGTGCCCCGGCCTTAAGCCTAGCCCGCACTTGTGCCCCGGCCTTAAGCCTAGCCCGCACTTGTGCCCCGGCCTTAAGCCTAGCCCGCACTTGTGCCCCGGCCTTAAGCCTAGCCCGCACTTGTGCCCAGGCCTTAAGCCTAGCCCGCACTTGTGCCCAGGCCTTAAGCCTAGCCCGCACTTGTGCCCAGGCCTTAAGCCTAGCCCGCACTTGTGCCCAGGCCTTAAGCCTAGCCCGCACTTGTGCCCAGGACTTAAGCCTAGCCCGCACTTGTGCCCCCTGCCTTGATCCTAGCCAGCACTTGTGCCCAGGCCTTAAGCCTAGCCTGCACTTTTGAGCCCCTTGAATGCTTGTTTGTTTGTTTTTGTCTTCATCTTCATGTTGGTTATGCACATAGGGCCAGCTTTACGCTCTTCGCTCTTGTCCCGTCTGAATGCGCATGCACGACTTTAATTGGGGAAGAAGGCATTACCCATTTACGGAGGACAGACAAGAAGTGCCTGGTTTTTTTTGGAGCATGGGGTTATGGAGAGGCTCCGCACTGTACAACAAAGGATCTAGTCCTAAATGTCCAAGTACAGAGTAGAGGGGTGAAAGCTAGCTCTTCACCCCTATGGGTGCCTAACCCTTTATGCAAAGAGTGCAAAGAGTTAGCTGAATGCCTTAAGCCTAGCCAGCACTTGTGCCCCCTGCCTTGATCCTGGCCAGCACTGCACTTGTGCCCATGCCGTAAGCCTAGCCCACACTTGTGCCCAGGCCTTAAGCCTAGCCCGCACTTGTGCCCAGGCCTTAAGCCTGGCTGGCACTTGTGCCCATGCTTTAAGCCTAGCCGGCACTTGTGGCCCCTGCCTTGATCCTAGCCAGCACTGCACTTGTGCCCAGGCCTTAAGCCTAGCCTGCACTTGTGCCCAGGCCTTAAGCCTAGCCCGCACTTGTGCCCCGGCCTTAAGCCTAGCCCGCACTTGTGCCCCGGCCTTAAGCCTAGCCCGCACTTGTGCCCCGGCCTTAAGCCTAGCCCGCACTTGTGCCCCGGCCTTAAGCCTAGCCCGCACTTGTGCCCCGGCCTTAAGTCTAACCCGCACTTGTGCCCAGGCCTTAAGCCTAGCCCGCACTTGTACCCAGGCCTTAAGCCTAGCCCGCACTTGTGCCCCGGCCTTAAGCCTAGCCCGCACTTGTGCCCCGGCCTTAAGCCTAGCCTGCACTTGTGCCCCGGCCTTAAGCCTAGCCCGCACTTGTGCCCCGGCCTTAAGCCTAGCCCGCACTTGTGCCCATGCCTTAAGCTTAGCCCGCACTTGTGCCCGGCTTTAAGCTTAGCCCGCACTTGTGCCCCGGCTTTAAGCTTAGCCCGCACTTGTGCCCAGGCCTTAAGCCTAGCCCGCACTTGTGCCCAGGCCTTAAGCTTAGCCCGCACTTGTGCCTCGGCCTTAAGCCGAGCCCGCACTTGTGCCTCGGCCTTAAGCCGAGCCCGCACTTGTGCCCCGGCCTTAAGCCGAGCCCGCACTTGTGCCCCTGCCTTAAGCCGAGCCCGCACTTGTGCCCCTGCCTTAAGCCGAGCCCGCACTTGTGCCCCTGCCTTAAGCCGAGCCCGCACTTGTGCCCCTGCCTTAAGCCGAGCCCGCACTTGTGCCCCTGCCTTAAGCCTAGCCCGCACTTGTGCCCAGGCCTTAAGCCTAGCCCGCACTTGTGCCCAGGCCTTAAGCCTAGCCCGCACTTGTGCCCCTGCCTTAAGCCTAGCCCGCACTTGTGCCCCTGCCTTAAGCCTAGCCCGCACTTGTGCCCAGGCCTAAAGCCTAGCCCGCACTTGTGCCCAGGCCTTAAGCCTAGCCCGCACTTGTGCCCAGGCCTTAAGCCTAGCCCGCACTTGTGCCCAGGCCTTAAGCCTAGCCCGCACTTGTGCCCAGGCCTTAAGCCTAGCCCGCACTTGTGCCCAGGCCTTAAGCCTAGCCCGCTCTTGTGCCCAGGCCTTAAGCCTAGCCCGCACTTTTGAGCCCCTTGAATGCTTGTTTGTTTTTGTCTTCAGCTTCATGTTGGTTATGCACATAGGGCCAGCTTTACGCTCTTCGCTCTTGTCCCGTCTGAATGCGCATGCACGACTGTAATTGGGGAAGAAGGCATTACCCATTTACGGAGGACAGACAAGAAGTGCCTGGTCGCTTGGAGCATGGGGTTATGGAGAGGCTCCGCACTGTACAACAAAGGATCTAGTCCTAAATGTCCAAGTACAGAGTAGAGGGGTGAAAGCTAGCTCTTCACCCCTATGGGTGCCTAACCCTTTATGCAAAGAGTGCAAAGAGTTAGCTGAATGCCTTAAGCCTAGCCAGCACTTGTGCCCCCTGCCTTGATCCTGGCCAGCACTGCACTTGTGCCCATGCCGTAAGCCTAGCCCGCACTTGTGCCCAGGCCTTAAGCCTGGCTGGCACTTGTGCCCATGCCTTAAGCCTAGCCGGCACTTGTGGCCCCTGCCTTGATCCTAGCCAGCACTGCACTTGTGCCCAGGCCTTAAGCCTAGCCTGCACTTGTGCCCCGGCCTTAAGCCTAGCCCGCACTTGTGCCCCGGCCTTAAGCCTAACCCGCACTTGTGCCCAGGCCTTAAGCCTAGCCCGCACTTGTGCCCAGGCCTTAAGCTTAGCCCACACTTGTGCCCCGGCTTTAAGCTTAGCCCACACTTGTGCCCCGGCTTTAAGCTTAGCCCGCACTTGTGCCCAGGCCTTAAGCCTAGCCCGCACTTGTGCCCCGGCCTTAAGCCGAGCCCGCACTTGTGCCCCGGCCTTAAGCCGAGCCCGCACTTGTGCCCCGGCCTTAAGCCGAGCCCGCACTTGTGCCCCTGCCTTAAGCTGAGCCCGCACTTGTGCCCCTGCCTTAAGCCGAGCCCGCACTTGTGCCCCTGCCTTAAGCCGAGCCCGCACTTGTGCCCCTGCCTTAAGCCGAGCCCGCACTTGTGCCCAGGCCTTAAGCCTAGCCCGCACTTGTGCCCCGGCCTTAAGCCGAGCCCGCACTTGTGCCCCGGCCTTAAGCCGAGCCCGCACTTGTGCCCCGGCCTTAAGCCGAGCCCGCACTTGTGCCCCGGCCTTAAGCCGAGCCCTCACTTGTGCCCCGGCCTTAAGCTTAGCCCGCACTTGTGCCCAGGCCTTAAGCCTAGCCCGCACTTGTGCCCAGGCCTTAAGCCTAGCCCGCACTTGTGCCCAGGCATAAAGCCTAGCCCGCACTTGTGCCCAGGCCTTAAGCCTAGCCCGCACTTGTGCCCAGGCCTTAAGCCTAGCCCGCACTTGTGCCCAGGCCTTAAGCCTAGCCCGCACTTGTGCCCAGGCCTTAAGCCTAGCCCGCACTTGTGCCCAGGCCTTAAGCCTAGCCCGCACTTGTGCCCAGGCCTTAAGCCTAGCCCGCACTTGTGCCCAGGCCTTAAGCCTAGCCCGCACTTGTGCCCCCTGCCTTGATCCTAGCCAGCACTTGTGCCCAGGCCTTAAGCCTAGCCCGCACTTGTGCCCAGGCCTTAAGCCAAGCCCGCACTTGTGCCCCTGCCTTAAGCCTAGCCCGCACTTGTGCCCCTGCCTTAAGCCTAGCCCGCACTTGTGTCCAGGCCTTAAGCCTAGCCCGCACTTGTGCCCAGGCCTTAAGCCTAGCCCGCACTTGTGCCCAGGCCTTAAGCCTAGCCCGCACTTGTGCCCAGGCCTTAAGCCTAGCCCGCACTTGTGCCCAGGCCTTAAGCCTAGCCCGCACTTGTGCCCAGGCCTTAAGCCTAGCCCGCACTTGTGCCCTGGCCTTAAGCCTAGCCCGCACTTGTGCCCTGGCCTTAAGCCTAGCCCGCACTTGTGCCCAGGCCTTAAGCCTAGCCCGCACTTGTCCTCAGGCCATAAGCCTAGCCCGCACTTGTGCCCCGGCCTTAAGCCTAGCCCGCACTTGTGCCCCGGCCTTAAGCCTAGCCCGCACTTGTGCCCCGGCCTTAAGCCTAGCCCGCACTTGTGCCCAGGCCTTAAGCCTAGCCCGCACTTGTGCCCAGGCCTTAAGCCTAGCCCGCACTTGTGCCCAGGCCTTAAGCCTAGCCCGCACTTGTGCCCAGGCCTTAAGCCTAGCCCACACTTGTGCCCCCTGCCTTAAGCCGAGCCCGCACTTGTGCCCCTGCCTTAATCCGAGCCCGCACTTGTGCCCCTGCCTTGATCCTAGCCAGCACTTGTGCCCAGGCCTTAAGCCTAGCCCGCACTTGTGCCCAGGCCTTAAGCCTAGCCCGCACTTGTGCCCCCTGCCTTGATCCTAGCCAGCACTGCACTTATGCCCAGGCCTTAAGCCTAGCCTGCACTTGTGCCCAGGCCTTAAGCCTAGCCCGCACTTGTGCCCAGGCCTTAAGCCCTAGCCCGCACTTGTGCCCAGGCCTT
>NW_027194465.1:0-95676 GCF_032444005.1 Ranitomeya imitator
CCTAAGTGCAACCCTAAGTGCAACCCTAAGTGCAACCCTATCCCTAAGTGCAACCCTATCCCTAAGTGCAACCCTATCCCTAAGTGCAACCCTAAGTGCAACCCTAAGTGCAACCCTATCCCTAAGTGCAACCGTATCCCTAAGTGCAACCCTATCCCTAAGTGCAACCCTATCCCTAAGTGCAACCCTAAGTGCAACCCTATCCCTAAGTGCAACCCTATCCATAAGTGCAACCCTAAGTGCAACCCTATCCCTAAGTGCAACCCTATCCCTAAGTGCAACCCTATCCCTAAGTGCAACCCTATCCCTAAGTGCAACCCTAAGTGCAACCCTATCCCTAAGTGCAACCCTATCCTAAGTGCAACCCTGAGTGCAACCCTAAGTGCAACCCTATCCCTAAGTGCAACCCTAAGTGCAACCCTATCCCTAAGTGCAACCCTAAGTGCAACCCTATCCCTTAGTGCAACCTTTAGTGCAACCCTAAGTGCAACCCTAAGTGCAACCCTATCCCTAAGTGCAACCCTAAGTGCAACCCTATCCCTAAGTGCAACCCTAAGTGCAACCCTATCCCTAAGTGCAACCCTAAGTGCAACCCTATCCCTAAGTGCAACCCTAAGTGCAACCCTATCCCTAAGTGCAACCCTAAGTGCAACCCTAAGTGCAACCCTATCTCTAAGTGCAACCCTAAGTCCAACCCTATCCCTAAGTGCAACCCTGAGTGCAACCCTAAGTGTAACCCTATCCCTAAGTGCAACCCTAAATGCAACCCTATCCCTAAGTGCAACCCTAAGTGCAACCCTATCCCTAAGTGCAACCCTAAGTGCAACCCTATCCCTAAGTGCAACCCTATCCTTAAGTGCAACCCTATCCCTAAGTGCAACCCTATCCCTAAGTGCAACCCTATACCTAAGTGCAACCCTATCCCTAAGTGCAACCCTGAGTGCAACCCTGAGTGCAACCCTAAGTGCAACCCTAAGTGCAACCCTATCCCTAAGTGCAACCCTAAGTGCAACCCTATCCCTAAGTGCAACCCTAAGTGCAACCGTAAGTGCAACCCTAAGTGCAACCGTAAGTGCAACCCTATCCCTAAGTGCAACCCTAAGTGCAACCCTATCTCTAAGTGCAACCCTAAGTGCAACCCTATCCCTAAGTGCAACCCTATCCCTAAGTGCAACCCTATCCCTAAGTGCAACCCTGAGTGCAACCCTAAGTGCAACCCTATCCCTAAGTGCAACCCTAAGTGCAACCCTATCCCTAAGTGCAACCCTAAGTGCAACCCTATCCCTAAGTGCAACCCTAAGTGCAACCCTAAGTGCAACCCTAAGTGCAACCCTATCCCTAAGTGCAACCCTAAGTGGAACCCTATCCCTAAGTGCAACCCTATCCCTAAGTGCAACCCTATCCCTAAGTGCAACCCTATCCCTGAGTGCTACCCTGAGTGCAACCCTAAGTGCAACCCTATCCCTAAATGCAACCCTAAGTGCAACCCTAAGTGCAACCCTAAGTGCAACCCTATCCCTAAGTGCAACCCTATCCCTAAGTGCAACCCTATCCCTAAGTGCAACCCTATCCCTGAGTGCAACCCTGAGTGCAACCCTAAGTGCAACCCTATCCCTAAGTGCAACCCTAAGTGCAACCCTAAGTGCAACCCTAAGTGCAACCCTATCCCTAAGTGCAACCCTATCCCTAAGTGCAACCCTATCCATAAGTGCAACCCTAAGTGCAACCCTATCCCTAAGTGCAACCCTATCCCTAAGTGCAACCCTATCCCTAAGTGCAACCCTATCCCTAAGTGCAACCCTAAGTGCAACCCTATCCCTAAGTGCAACCCTATCCCTAAGTGCAACCCTGAGTGCAACCCTAAGTGCAACCCTATCCCTAAGTGCAACCCTAAGTGCAACCCTATCCCTAAGTGCAACCCTAAGTGCAACCCTATCCCTTAGTGCAACCTTTAGTGCAACCCTAAGTGCAACCCTAAGTGCAACCCTATCCCTAAGTGCAACCCTAAGTGCAACCCTATCCCTAAGTGCAACCCTATCCCTAAGTGCAACCCTATCCCTAAGTGCAACCCTAAGTGCAACCGTAAGTGCAACCCTAAGTGCAACCCTATCCCTAAGTGCAACCCTATCCCTAAGTGCAACCCTAAGTGCAACCCTAAGTGCAACCCTATCCCTAAGTGCAACCCTATCCCTAAGTGCAACCCTATCCCTAAGTGCAACCCTATCCATAAGTGCAACCCTAAGTGCAACCCTATCCCTAAGTGCAACCCTATCCCTAAGTGCAACCCTATCCCTAAGTGCAACCCTATCCCTAAGTGCAACCCTAAGTGCAACCCTATCCCTAAGTGCAACCCTAAGTGCAACCCTATCCCTTAGTGCAACCTTTAGTGCAACCCTAAGTGCAACCCTAAGTGCAACCCTATCCCTAAGTGCAACCCTAAGTGCAACCCTATCCCTAAGTGCAACCCTATCCCTAAGTGCAACCCTAAGTGCAACCGTAAGTGCAACCCTAAGTGCAACCCTATCCCTAAGTGCAACCCTATCCCTAAGTGCAACCCTAAGTGCAACCCTATCCCTAAGTGCAACCCTAAGTGCAACCCTATCCCTAAGTGCAACCCTAAGTGCAACCCTATCCCTAAGTGCAACCCTAAGTGCAACCCTAAGTGCAACCCTATCGCTAAGTGCAACCCTAAGTCCAACCCTATCCCTAAGTGCAACCCTGAGTGCAACCCTAAGTGCAACCCTATCCCTAAGTGCAACCCTAAGTGCAACCCTATCCCTAAGTGCAACCCTAAGTGCAACCCTATCCCTAAGTGCAACCCTAAGTGCAACCCTATCCCTAAGTGCAACCCTATCCTTAAGTGCAACCCTATCCCTAAGTGCAACCCTATCCCTAAGTGCAACCCTATCCCTAAGTGCAACCCTATCCCTAAGTGCAACCCTATCCCTAAGTGCAACCCTGAGTGCAACCCTGAGTGCAACCCTAAGTGCAACCCTAAGTGCAACCCTAAGTGCAACCCTATCCCTAAGTGCAACCCTAAGTGCAACCCTATCCCTAAGTGCAACCCTAAGTGCAACCGTAAGTGCAACCCTAAGTGCAACCGTAAGTGCAACCCTATCCCTAAGTGCAACCCTAAGTGCAACCCTATCCCTAAGTGCAACCCTATCCCTAAGTGCAACCCTATCCCTAAGTGCAACCCTGAGTGCAACCCTAAGTGCAACCCTATCCCTAAGTGCAACCCTAAGTGCAACCCTATCCCTAAGTGCAACCCTAAGTGCAACCCTATCCCTAAGTGCAACCCTAAGTGCAACCCTAAGTGCAACCCTAAGTGCAACCCTATCCCTAAGTGCAACCCTAAGTGGAACCCTATCCCTAAGTGCAACCCTATCCCTAAGTGCAACCCTATCCCTAAGTGCAACCCTATCCCTGAGTGCTACCCTGAGTGCAACCCTAAGTGCAACCCTATCCCTAAATGCAACCCTAAGTGCAACCCTAAGTGCAACCCTAAGTGCAACCCTATCCCTAAGTGCAACCCTATCCCTGAGTGCAACCCTGAGTGCAACCCTAAATGCAACCCTATCCCTAAGTGCAACCCTAAGTGCAACCCTATCCCTAAGTGAAACCCTAAGTACAACCCTGAGTGCAACCCTAAGTGCAACCCTAAGTGCAACCCTATCCCTAAGTGCAACCCTAAGTGCAACCCTATCCCTAAGTGCAACCATAAGTGCAACCCTAAGTGCAACCCTATCCCTAAGTGCAACCCTATCCCTGAGTGCAACCCTATCTCTAAGTGCAACCCTAAGTGCAACCCTATCCCTAAGTGCAACCCTATCCCTAAGTGCAACCGAGTGCAACCCTAAGTGCAACCCTATCCCTAAGTGCAACCCTAAGTGCAACCCTATCCCTAAATGCAACCCTAAGTGCAACCCTTTCCCTAAGTGCAACCCTAAGTGCAACCCTAAGTGCAACCCTATCCCTAAGTGCAACCCTAAGTGGAACCCTATCCCTAAGTGCAACCCTATCCCTAAGTGCAACCCTATCCATAAGTGCAACCCTATCCCTGAGTGCAACCCTGAGTGCAACCCTAAGTGCAACCCTATCCCTAAGTGCAACCCTAAGTGCAACCCTATCCCTAAGTGCAACCCTAAGTGCAACCTCTAAGTGCAACCCTAAGTGCAACCCTATCCTTAAGTGCAACCCTAAGTGCAACCCTATCCCTAAGTGCAACCCTATCCCTAAGTGCAACCCTATCCCTAAGTGCAACCCTATCCCTGAGTGCAACCGAGTGCAACCCTAAGTGCAACCCTATCCCTAAGTGCAACCCTAAGTGCAACCCTATCCCTAAGTGCAACCCTAAGTGCAACCCTATCCCTAAGTGCAACCCTGAGTGCAACCGTAAGTGCAACCCTAAGTGCAACCCTATCCCTAAGTGCAACCCTATCCCGAAGTGCAACCCTATCCCTAAGTGCAACCCTAAGTGCAACCCTATCCCTAAGTGCAACCCTAAGTGCAACCCTATCCCTAAGTGCAACCCTGAGTGCAACCGTAAGTGCAACCCTATCCCTAAGTGCAACCCTATCCCTAAGTGCAACCCTATCCCTAAGTGCAACCCTGAGTGCAACCCTAAGTGCAACCCTATCCCTAAGTGCAACCCTAAGTGCAACCCTATCCCTAAGTGCAACCCTAAGTGCAACCCTATCCCTAAGTGCAACCCTATCCTTAAGTGCAACCCTATCCCTAAGTGCAACCCTATCCCTAAGTGCAACCCTATCCCTAAGTGCAACCCTATCCCTAAGTGCAACCCTGAGTGCAACCCTGAGTGCAACCCTAAGTGCAACCCTAAGTGCAACCCTAAGTGCAACCCTATCCCTAAGTGCAACCCTAAGTGCAACCCTATCCCTAAGTGCAACCCTAAGTGCAACCGTAAGTGCAACCCTAAGTGCAACCGTAAGTGCAACCCTATCCCTAAGTGCAACCCTAAGTGCAACCCTATCCCTAAGTGCAACCCTATCCCTAAGTGCAACCCTATCCCTAAGTGCAACCCTGAGTGCAACCCTAAGTGCAACCCTATCCCTAAGTGCAACCCTAAGTGCAACCCTATCCCTAAGTGCAACCCTAAGTGCAACCCTATCCCTAAGTGCAACCCTAAGTGCAACCCTAAGTGCAACCCTAAGTGCAACCCTATCCCTAAGTGCAACCCTAAGTGGAACCCTATCCCTAAGTGCAACCCTATCCCTAAGTGCAACCCTATCCCTAAGTGCAACCCTATCCCTGAGTGCTACCCTGAGTGCAACCCTAAGTGCAACCCTATCCCTAAATGCAACCCTAAGTGCAACCCTAAGTGCAACCCTAAGTGCAACCCTATCCCTAAGTGCAACCCTATCCCTGAGTGCAACCCTGAGTGCAACCCTAAATGCAACCCTATCCCTAAGTGCAACCCTAAGTGCAACCCTATCCCTAAGTGAAACCCTAAGTACAACCCTGAGTGCAACCCTAAGTGCAACCCTAAGTGCAACCCTATCCCTAAGTGCAACCCTAAGTGCAACCCTATCCCTAAGTGCAACCATAAGTGCAACCCTAAGTGCAACCCTATCCCTAAGTGCAACCCTATCCCTGAGTGCAACCCTATCTCTAAGTGCAACCCTAAGTGCAACCCTATCCCTAAGTGCAACCCTATCCCTAAGTGCAACCGAGTGCAACCCTAAGTGCAACCCTATCCCTAAGTGCAACCCTAAGTGCAACCCTATCCCTAAATGCAACCCTAAGTGCAACCCTTTCCCTAAGTGCAACCCTAAGTGCAACCCTAAGTGCAACCCTATCCCTAAGTGCAACCCTAAGTGGAACCCTATCCCTAAGTGCAACCCTATCCCTAAGTGCAACCCTATCCATAAGTGCAACCCTATCCCTGAGTGCAACCCTGAGTGCAACCCTAAGTGCAACCCTATCCCTAAGTGCAACCCTAAGTGCAACCCTATCCCTAAGTGCAACCCTAAGTGCAACCTCTAAGTGCAACCCTAAGTGCAACCCTATCCTTAAGTGCAACCCTAAGTGCAACCCTATCCCTAAGTGCAACCCTATCCCTAAGTGCAACCCTATCCCTAAGTGCAACCCTATCCCTGAGTGCAACCGAGTGCAACCCTAAGTGCAACCCTATCCCTAAGTGCAACCCTAAGTGCAACCCTATCCCTAAGTGCAACCCTAAGTGCAACCCTATCCCTAAGTGCAACCCTGAGTGCAACCGTAAGTGCAACCCTAAGTGCAACCCTATCCCTAAGTGCAACCCTATCCCGAAGTGCAACCCTATCCCTAAGTGCAACCCTAAGTGCAACCCTATCCCTAAGTGCAACCCTAAGTGCAACCCTATCCCTAAGTGCAACCCTGAGTGCAACCGTAAGTGCAACCCTAAGTGCAACCCTATCCCTAAGTGCAACCCTATCCCGAAGTGCAACCCTATCCCTAAGTACAACCCTGAGTGCAACCCTATCCCTAAGTGCAACCCTATCCCTAAGTGCAACCCTATCCCTAAGTGCAACCCTAAGTGCAACCCTATCCCTAAGTGCAACCCTAAGTGCAACCCTATCCCTAAGTGCAACCCTAAGTGCAACCCTATCCCTAAGTGCAACCCTGAGTGCAACCGTAAGTGCAACCCTATCCCTAAGTGCAACCCTATCCCTAAGTGCAACCCTATCCCTAAGTGCAACCCTGAGTGCAACCCTATCCCTAAGTGCAACCCTAAGTGGAACCCTATCCCTAAGTGCAACCCTATCCCTAAGTGCAACCCTATCCATAAGTGCAACCCTATCCCTGAGTGCAACCCTGAGTGCAACCCTAAGGTCAACCCTATCCCTAAGTGCAACCCTAAGGTCAACCCTATCCCTAAGTGCAACCCTAAGTGCAACCCTATCCCTAAGTGCAACCCTATCCCTAAGTGCAACCCTATCCCTAAGTGCAACCCTATCCCTGAGTGCTACCCTGAGTGCAACCCTAAGTGCAACCCTATCCCTAAGTGCAACCCTAAGTGCAACCCTAAGTGCAACCCTATCCCTAAGTGCAACCCTATCCCTAAGTGCAACCCTATCCCTAAGTGCAACCCTAAGTGCAACCCTAAGTGCAACCCTATCCCTAAGTGCAACCGTATCCCTAAGTGCAACCCTATCCCTAAGTGCAACCCTATCCCTAAGTGCAACCCTAAGTGCAACCCTATCCCTAAGTGCAACCCTATCCATAAGTGCAACCCTAAGTGCAACCCTATCCCTAAGTGCAACCCTATCCCTAAGTGCAACCCTATCCCTAAGTGCAACCCTATCCCTAAGTGCAACCCTAAGTGCAACCCTATCCCTAAGTGCAACCCTATCCCTAAGTGCAACCCTGAGTGCAACCCTAAGTGCAACCCTATCCCTAAGTGCAACCCTAAGTGCAACCCTATCCCTAAGTGCAACCCTAAGTGCAACCCTATCCCTTAGTGCAACCTTTAGTGCAACCCTAAGTGCAACCCTAAGTGCAACCCTATCCCTAAGTGCAACCCTAAGTGCAACCCTATCCCTAAGTGCAACCCTAAGTGCAACCCTATCCCTAAGTGCAACCCTAAGTGCAACCCTATCCCTAAGTGCAACCCTAAGTGCAACCCTATCCCTAAGTGCAACCCTAAGTGCAACCCTAAGTGCAACCCTATCTCTAAGTGCAACCCTAAGTCCAACCCTATCCCTAAGTGCAACCCTGAGTGCAACCCTAAGTGTAACCCTATCCCTAAGTGCAACCCTAAATGCAACCCTATCCCTAAGTGCAACCCTAAGTGCAACCCTATCCCTAAGTGCAACCCTAAGTGCAACCCTATCCCTAAGTGCAACCCTATCCTTAAGTGCAACCCTATCCCTAAGTGCAACCCTATCCCTAAGTGCAACCCTATACCTAAGTGCAACCCTATCCCTAAGTGCAACCCTGAGTGCAACCCTGAGTGCAACCCTAAGTGCAACCCTAAGTGCAACCCTATCCCTAAGTGCAACCCTAAGTGCAACCCTATCCCTAAGTGCAACCCTAAGTGCAACCGTAAGTGCAACCCTAAGTGCAACCGTAAGTGCAACCCTATCCCTAAGTGCAACCCTAAGTGCAACCCTATCTCTAAGTGCAACCCTAAGTGCAACCCTATCCCTAAGTGCAACCCTATCCCTAAGTGCAACCCTATCCCTAAGTGCAACCCTGAGTGCAACCCTAAGTGCAACCCTATCCCTAAGTGCAACCCTAAGTGCAACCCTATCCCTAAGTGCAACCCTAAGTGCAACCCTATCCCTAAGTGCAACCCTAAGTGCAACCCTAAGTGCAACCCTAAGTGCAACCCTATCCCTAAGTGCAACCCTAAGTGGAACCCTATCCCTAAGTGCAACCCTATCCCTAAGTGCAACCCTATCCCTAAGTGCAACCCTATCCCTGAGTGCTACCCTGAGTGCAACCCTAAGTGCAACCCTATCCCTAAATGCAACCCTAAGTGCAACCCTAAGTGCAACCCTAAGTGCAACCCTATCCCTAAGTGCAACCCTATCCCTAAGTGCAACCCTATCCCTAAGTGCAACCCTATCCCTGAGTGCAACCCTGAGTGCAACCCTAAGTGCAACCCTATCCCTAAGTGCAACCCTAAGTGCAACCCTAAGTGCAACCCTAAGTGCAACCCTATCCCTAAGTGCAACCCTATCCCTAAGTGCAACCCTATCCATAAGTGCAACCCTAAGTGCAACCCTATCCCTAAGTGCAACCCTATCCCTAAGTGCAACCCTATCCCTAAGTGCAACCCTATCCCTAAGTGCAACCCTAAGTGCAACCCTATCCCTAAGTGCAACCCTATCCCTAAGTGCAACCCTGAGTGCAACCCTAAGTGCAACCCTATCCCTAAGTGCAACCCTAAGTGCAACCCTATCCCTAAGTGCAACCCTAAGTGCAACCCTATCCCTTAGTGCAACCTTTAGTGCAACCCTAAGTGCAACCCTAAGTGCAACCCTATCCCTAAGTGCAACCCTAAGTGCAACCCTATCCCTAAGTGCAACCCTATCCCTAAGTGCAACCCTATCCCTAAGTGCAACCCTAAGTGCAACCGTAAGTGCAACCCTAAGTGCAACCCTATCCCTAAGTGCAACCCTATCCCTAAGTGCAACCCTAAGTGCAACCCTAAGTGCAACCCTATCCCTAAGTGCAACCCTATCCCTAAGTGCAACCCTATCCCTAAGTGCAACCCTATCCATAAGTGCAACCCTAAGTGCAACCCTATCCCTAAGTGCAACCCTATCCCTAAGTGCAACCCTATCCCTAAGTGCAACCCTATCCCTAAGTGCAACCCTAAGTGCAACCCTATCCCTAAGTGCAACCCTAAGTGCAACCCTATCCCTTAGTGCAACCTTTAGTGCAACCCTAAGTGCAACCCTAAGTGCAACCCTATCCCTAAGTGCAACCCTAAGTGCAACCCTATCCCTAAGTGCAACCCTATCCCTAAGTGCAACCCTAAGTGCAACCGTAAGTGCAACCCTAAGTGCAACCCTATCCCTAAGTGCAACCCTATCCCTAAGTGCAACCCTAAGTGCAACCCTATCCCTAAGTGCAACCCTAAGTGCAACCCTATCCCTAAGTGCAACCCTAAGTGCAACCCTATCCCTAAGTGCAACCCTAAGTGCAACCCTAAGTGCAACCCTATCGCTAAGTGCAACCCTAAGTCCAACCCTATCCCTAAGTGCAACCCTGAGTGCAACCCTAAGTGCAACCCTATCCCTAAGTGCAACCCTAAGTGCAACCCTATCCCTAAGTGCAACCCTAAGTGCAACCCTATCCCTAAGTGCAACCCTAAGTGCAACCCTATCCCTAAGTGCAACCCTATCCTTAAGTGCAACCCTATCCCTAAGTGCAACCCTATCCCTAAGTGCAACCCTATCCCTAAGTGCAACCCTATCCCTAAGTGCAACCCTATCCCTAAGTGCAACCCTGAGTGCAACCCTGAGTGCAACCCTAAGTGCAACCCTAAGTGCAACCCTAAGTGCAACCCTATCCCTAAGTGCAACCCTAAGTGCAACCCTATCCCTAAGTGCAACCCTAAGTGCAACCGTAAGTGCAACCCTAAGTGCAACCGTAAGTGCAACCCTATCCCTAAGTGCAACCCTAAGTGCAACCCTATCCCTAAGTGCAACCCTATCCCTAAGTGCAACCCTATCCCTAAGTGCAACCCTGAGTGCAACCCTAAGTGCAACCCTATCCCTAAGTGCAACCCTAAGTGCAACCCTATCCCTAAGTGCAACCCTAAGTGCAACCCTATCCCTAAGTGCAACCCTAAGTGCAACCCTAAGTGCAACCCTAAGTGCAACCCTATCCCTAAGTGCAACCCTAAGTGGAACCCTATCCCTAAGTGCAACCCTATCCCTAAGTGCAACCCTATCCCTAAGTGCAACCCTATCCCTGAGTGCTACCCTGAGTGCAACCCTAAGTGCAACCCTATCCCTAAATGCAACCCTAAGTGCAACCCTAAGTGCAACCCTAAGTGCAACCCTATCCCTAAGTGCAACCCTATCCCTGAGTGCAACCCTGAGTGCAACCCTAAATGCAACCCTATCCCTAAGTGCAACCCTAAGTGCAACCCTATCCCTAAGTGAAACCCTAAGTACAACCCTGAGTGCAACCCTAAGTGCAACCCTAAGTGCAACCCTATCCCTAAGTGCAACCCTAAGTGCAACCCTATCCCTAAGTGCAACCATAAGTGCAACCCTAAGTGCAACCCTATCCCTAAGTGCAACCCTATCCCTGAGTGCAACCCTATCTCTAAGTGCAACCCTAAGTGCAACCCTATCCCTAAGTGCAACCCTATCCCTAAGTGCAACCGAGTGCAACCCTAAGTGCAACCCTATCCCTAAGTGCAACCCTAAGTGCAACCCTATCCCTAAATGCAACCCTAAGTGCAACCCTTTCCCTAAGTGCAACCCTAAGTGCAACCCTAAGTGCAACCCTATCCCTAAGTGCAACCCTAAGTGGAACCCTATCCCTAAGTGCAACCCTATCCCTAAGTGCAACCCTATCCATAAGTGCAACCCTATCCCTGAGTGCAACCCTGAGTGCAACCCTAAGTGCAACCCTATCCCTAAGTGCAACCCTAAGTGCAACCCTATCCCTAAGTGCAACCCTAAGTGCAACCTCTAAGTGCAACCCTAAGTGCAACCCTATCCTTAAGTGCAACCCTAAGTGCAACCCTATCCCTAAGTGCAACCCTATCCCTAAGTGCAACCCTATCCCTAAGTGCAACCCTATCCCTGAGTGCAACCGAGTGCAACCCTAAGTGCAACCCTATCCCTAAGTGCAACCCTAAGTGCAACCCTATCCCTAAGTGCAACCCTAAGTGCAACCCTATCCCTAAGTGCAACCCTGAGTGCAACCGTAAGTGCAACCCTAAGTGCAACCCTATCCCTAAGTGCAACCCTATCCCGAAGTGCAACCCTATCCCTAAGTGCAACCCTAAGTGCAACCCTATCCCTAAGTGCAACCCTAAGTGCAACCCTATCCCTAAGTGCAACCCTGAGTGCAACCGTAAGTGCAACCCTATCCCTAAGTGCAACCCTATCCCTAAGTGCAACCCTATCCCTAAGTGCAACCCTGAGTGCAACCCTAAGTGCAACCCTATCCCTAAGTGCAACCCTAAGTGCAACCCTATCCCTAAGTGCAACCCTAAGTGCAACCCTAAGTGCAACCCTAAGTGCAACCCTATCCCTAAGTGCAACCCTATCCCTAAGTGCAACCCTATCCCTGAGTGCAACCCTATCCCTAAGTGCAACCCTATCCCTAAGTGCAACCCTATCCCTAAGTGCAACCCTAAGTGCAACCCTAAGTGCAACCCTATCCCTAAGTGCAACCCTATCCCTAAGTGCAACCCTATCCCTAAGTGCAACCCTATCCATAAGTGCAACCCTAAGTGCAACCCTATCCCTAAGTGCAACCCTATCCCTAAGTGCAACCCTATCCCTAAGTGCAACCCTATCCCTAAGTGCAACCCTAAGTGCAACCCTATCCCTAAGTGCAACCCTATCCCTAAGTGCAACCCTGAGTGCAACCCTAAGTGCAACCCTATCCCTAAGTGCAACCCTATCCCTAAGTGCAACCCTAAGTGCAACCCTATCCCTTAGTGCAACCTTTAGTGCAACCCTAAGTGCAACCCTAAGTGCAACCCTATCCCTAAGTGCAACCCTAAGTGCAACCCTATCCCTAAGTGCAACCCTATCCCTAAGTGCAACCCTATCCCTAAGTGCAACCCTAAGTGCAACCGTAAGTGCAACCCTAAGTGCAACCCTATCCCTAAGTGCAACCCTAACCCTAAGTGCAACCCTAAGTGCAACCCTAAGTGCAACCCTATCCCTAAGTGCAACCCTATCCCTAAGTGCAACCCTATCCCTAAGTGCAACCCTATCCCTAAGTGCAACCCTAAGTGCAACCCTATCCCTAAGTGCAACCCTATCCATAAGTGCAACCCTAAGTGCAACCCTATCCCTAAGTGCAACCCTATCCCTAAGTGCAACCCTATCCCTAAGTGCAACCCTATCCCTAAGTGCAACCCTAAGTGCAACCCTATCCCTAAGTGCAACCCTATCCCTAAGTGCAACCCTGAGTGCAACCCTAAGTGCAACCCTATCCCTAAGTGCAACCCTAAGTGCAACCCTATCCCTAAGTGCAACCCTAAGTGCAACCCTATCCCTTAGTGCAACCTTTAGTGCAACCCTAAGTGCAACCCTAAGTGCAACCCTATCCCTAAGTGCAACCCTAAGTGCAACCCTATCCCGAAGTGCAACCCTATCCCTAAGTGCAACCCTAAGTGCAACCGTAAGTGCAACCCTAAGTGCAATCCTATCCCTAAGTGCAACCCTATCCCTAAGTGCAACCCTAAGTGCAACCCTATCCCTAAGTGCAACCCTAAGTGCAACCGTAAGTGCAACCCTAAGTGCAACCCTATCCCTAAGTGCAACCCTAACCCTAAGTGCAACCCTAAGTGCAACCCTAAGTGCAACCCTATCCCTAAGTGCAACCCTATCCCTAAGTGCAACCCTATCCCTAAGTGCAACCCTATCCCTAAGTGCAACCCTAAGTGCAACCCTATCCCTAAGTGCAACCCTATCCATAAGTGCATCCATAAGTGCAACCCTATCCCTAAGTGCAACCCTATCCCTAAGTGCAACCCTATCCCTAAGTGCAACCCTATCCCTAAGTGCAACCCTAAGTGCAACCCTATCCCTAAGTGCAACCCTATCCCTAAGTGCAACCCTGAGTGCAACCCTAAGTGCAACCCTATCCCTAAGTGCAACCCTAAGTGCAACCCTATCCCTAAGTGCAACCCTAAGTGCAACCCTATCCCTTAGTGCAACCTTTAGTGCAACCCTAAGTGCAACCCTAAGTGCAACCCTATCCCTAAGTGCAACCCTAAGTGCAACCCTATCCCGAAGTGCAACCCTATCCCTAAGTGCAACCCTAAGTGCAACCGTAAGTGCAACCCTAAGTGCAATCCTATCCCTAAGTGCAACCCTATCCCTAAGTGCAACCCTAAGTGCAACCCTATCCCTAAGTGCAACCCTAAGTGCAACCCTATCCCTAAGTGCAACCCTAAGTGCAACCCTATCCCTAAGTGCAACCCTAAGTGCAACCCTAAGTGCAACCCTATCGCTAAGTGCAACCCTAAGTCCAACCCTATCCCTAAGTGCAACCCTGAGTGCAACCCTAAGTGCAACCCTATCCCTAAGTGCAACCCTAAGTGCAACCCTATCCCTAAGTGCAACCCTAAGTGCAACCCTATCCCTAAGTGCAACCCTAAGTGCAACCCTATCCCTAAGTGCAACCCTATCCTTAAGTGCAACCCTATCCCTAAGTGCAACCCTATCCCTAAGTGCAACCCTATCCCTAAGTGCAACCCTATCCCTAAGTGCAACCCTGAGTGCAACCCTGAGTGCAACCCTAAGTGCAACCCTGAGTGCAACCCTAAGTGCAACCCTATCCCTAAGTGCAACCGTAAGTGCAACCCTATCCCTAAGTGCAACCCTAAGTGCAACCCTATCTCTAAGTGCAACCCTAAGTGCAACCCTATCCCTAAGTGCAACCCTATCCCTAAGTGCAACCCTAAGTGCAACCCTATCCCTAAGTGCAACCCTATCCATAAGTGCAACCCTAAGTGCAACCCTATCCCTAAGTGCAACCCTATCCCTAAGTGCAACCCTATCCCTAAGTGCAACCCTAAGTGCAACCCTATCCCTAAGTGCAACCCTATCCCTAAGTGCAACCCTGAGTGCAACCCTAAGTGCAACCCTATCCCTAAGTGCAACCCTAAGTGCAACCCTATCCCTAAGTGCAACCTTAAGTGCAACCCTATCCCTTAGTGCAACCTTTAGTGCAACCCTAAGTGCAACCCTAAGTGCAACCCTATCCCTAAGTGCAACCCTAAGTGCAACCCTATCCCTAAGTGCAACCCTATCCCTAAGTGCAACCCTAAGTGCAACCCTATCCCTAAATGCAACCCTAAGTGCAACCCTATCCCTAAGTGCAACCCTAAGTGCAACCCTAAGTGCAACCCTATCCCTAAGTGCAACCCTAAGTGCAACCCTATCCCTAAGTGCAACCCTAAGTGCAACCCTAAGTGCAACCCTAAGTGCAACCCTATCCCTAAGTGCAACCCTATCCCTAAGTGCAACCCTATCCCTGAGTGCAACCCTATCCCTAAGTGCAACCCTATCCCTAAGTGCAACCCTATCCCTAAGTGCAACCCTAAGTGCAACCCTAAGTGCAACCCTAAGTGCAACCCTAAGTGCAACCCTATCCCTAAGTGCAACCCTATCCCTAAGTGCAACCCTATCCATAAGTGCAACCCTAAGTGCAACCCTATCCCTAAGTGCAACCCTATCCCTAAGTGCAACCCTATCCCTAAGTGCAACCCTATCCCTAAGTGCAACCCTAAGTGCAACCCTATCCCTAAGTGCAACCCTATCCCTAAGTGCAACCCTGAGTGCAACCCTAAGTGCAACCCTATCCCTAAGTGCAACCCTAAGTGCAACCCTATCCCTAAGTGCAACCCTAAGTGCAACCCTATCCCTTAGTGCAACCTTTAGTGCAACCCTAAGTGCAACCCTAAGTGCAACCCTATCCCTAAGTGCAACCCTAAGTGCAACCCTATCCCTAAGTGCAACCCTATCCCTAAGTGCAACCCTATCCCTAAGTGCAACCCTAAGTGCAACCGTAAGTGCAACCCTAAGTGCAACCCTATCCCTAAGTGCAACCCTATCCCTAAGTGCAACCCTAAGTGCAACCCTAAGTGCAACCCTATCCCTAAGTGCAACCCTATCCCTAAGTGCAACCCTATCCCTAAGTGCAACCCTATCCATAAGTGCAACCCTAAGTGCAACCCTATCCCTAAGTGCAACCCTATCCCTAAGTGCAACCCTATCCCTAAGTGCAACCCTAAGTGCAACCCTATCCCTAAGTGCAACCCTAAGTGCAACCCTATCCCTTAGTGCAACCTTTAGTGCAACCCTAAGTGCAACCCTAAGTGCAACCCTATCCCTAAGTGCAACCCTAAGTGCAACCCTATCCCTAAGTGCAACCCTATCCCTAAGTGCAACCCTAAGTGCAACCGTAAGTGCAACCCTAAGTGCAACCCTATCCCTAAGTGCAACCCTATCCCTAAGTGCAACCCTAAGTGCAACCCTATCCCTAAGTGCAACCCTAAGTGCAACCCTATCCCTAAGTGCAACCCTAAGTGCAACCCTATCCCTAAGTGCAACCCTAAGTGCAACCCTAAGTGCAACCCTATCGCTAAGTGCAACCCTAAGTCCTACCCTATCCCTAAGTGCAACCCTGAGTGCAACCCTAAGTGCAACCCTATCCCTAAGTGCAACCCTAAGTGCAACCCTATCCCTAAGTGCAACCCTAAGTGCAACCCTATCCCTAAGTGCAACCCTAAGTGCAACCCTATCCCTAAGTGCAACCCTATCCTTAAGTGCAACCCTATCCCTAAGTGCAACCCTATCCCTAAGTGCAACCCTATCCCTAAGTGCAACCCTATCCCTAAGTGCAACCCTGAGTGCAACCCTGAGTGCAACCCTAAGTGCAACCCTAAGTGCAACCCTAAGTGCAACCCTATCCCTAAGTGCAACCCTAAGTGCAACCCTATCCCTAAGTGCAACCCTAAGTGCAACCCTATCCCTAAGTGCAACCCTATCCCTAAGTGCAACCCTATCCCTAAGTGCAACCCTGAGTGCAACCCTAAGTGCAACCCTATCCCTAAGTGCAACCCTAAGTGCAACCCTATCCCTAAGTGCAACCCTAAGTGCAACCCTATCCCTAAGTGCAACCCTAAGTGCAACCCTAAGTGCAACCCTAAGTGCAACCCTATCCCTAAGTGCAACCCTAAGTGCAACCCTATCGCTAAGTGCAACCCTAAGTCCAACCCTATCCCTAAGTGCAACCCTGAGTGCAACCCTAAGTGCAACCCTATCCCTAAGTGCAACCCTAAGTGCAACCCTATCCCTAAGTGCAACCCTAAGTGCAACCCTATCCCTAAGTGCAACCCTAAGTGCAACCCTATCCCTAAGTGCAACCCTATCCTTAAGTGCAACCCTATCCCTAAGTGCAACCCTATCCCTAAGTGCAACCCTATCCCTAAGTGCAACCCTATCCCTAAGTGCAACCCTGAGTGCAACCCTGAGTGCAACCCTAAGTGCAACCCTAAGTGCAACCCTAAGTGCAACCCTATCCCTAAGTGCAACCCTAAGTGCAACCCTATCCCTAAGTGCAACCCTAAGTGCAACCCTATCCCTAAGTGCAACCCTATCCCTAAGTGCAACCCTATCCCTAAGTGCAACCCTGAGTGCAACCCTAAGTGCAACCCTATCCCTAAGTGCAACCCTAAGTGCAACCCTATCCCTAAGTGCAACCCTAAGTGCAACCCTATCCCTAAGTGCAACCCTAAGTGCAACCCTAAGTGCAACCCTAAGTGCAACCCTATCCCTAAGTGCAACCCTAAGTGGAACCCTATCCCTAAGTGCAACCCTATCCCTAAGTGCAACCCTATCCCTAAGTGCAACCCTATCCCTGAGTGCTACCCTGAGTGCAACCCTAAGTGCAACCCTATCCCTAAATGCAACCCTAAGTGCAACCCTAAGTGCAACCCTAAGTGCAACCCTATCCCTAAGTGCAACCCTATCCCTGAGTGCAACCCTGAGTGCAACCCTAAGTGCAACCCTATCCCTAAGTGCAACCCTAAGTGCAACCCTATCCCTAAGTGAAACCCTAAGTACAACCCTGAGTGCAACCCTAAGTGCAACCCTAAGTGCAACCCTATCCCTAAGTGCAACCCTAAGTGCAACCCTATCCCTAAGTGCAACCATAAGTGCAACCCTAAGTGCAACCCTATCCCTAAGTGCAACCCTATCCCTGAGTGCAACCCTATCTCTAAGTGCAACCCTAAGTGCAACCCTATCCCTAAGTGCAACCCTATCCCTAAGTGCAACCGAGTGCAACCCTAAGTGCAACCCTATCCCTAAGTGCAACCCTAAGTGCAACCCTATCCCTAAATGCAACCCTAAGTGCAACCCTTTCCCTAAGTGCAACCCTAAGTGCAACCCTAAGTGCAACCCTATCCCTAAGTGCAACCCTAAGTGGAACCCTATCCCTAAGTGCAGCCCTATCCCTAAGTGCAACCCTATCCATAAGTGCAACCCTATCCCTAAGTGCAACCCTATCCCTAAGTGCAACCCTAAGTGCAACCCTATCCCTAAGTGCAACCCTAAGTGCAACCTCTAAGTGCAACCCTAAGTGCAACCCTATCCTTAAGTGCAACCCTAAGTGCAACCCTATCCCTAAGTGCAACCCTATCCCTAAGTGCAACCCTATCCCTAAGTGCAACCCTATCCCTGAGTGCAACCGAGTGCAACCCTAAGTGCAACCCTATCCCTAAGTGCAACCCTAAGTGCAACCCTATCCCTAAGTGCAACCCTAAGTGCAACCCTATCCCTAAGTGCAACCCTGAGTGCAACCGTAAGTGCAACCCTAAGTGCAACCCTATCCCTAAGTGCAACCCTATCCCGAAGTGCAACCCTATCCCTAAGTGCAACCCTAAGTGCAACCCTATCCCTAAGTGCAACCCTAAGTGCAACCCTATCCCTAAGTGCAACCCTGAGTGCAACCGTAAGTGCAACCCTAAGTGCAACCCTATCCCTAAGTGCAACCCTATCCCGAAGTGCAACCCTATCCCTAAGTACAACCCTGAGTGCAACCCTATCCCTAAGTGCAACCCTATCCCTAAGTGCAACCCTATCCCTAAGTGCAACCCTAAGTGCAACCCTATCCCTAAGTGCAACCCTAAGTGCAACCCTATCCCTAAGTGCAACCCTAAGTGCAACCCTATCCCTAAGTGCAACCCTGAGTGCAACCGTAAGTGCAACCCTATCCCTAAGTGCAACCCTATCCCTAAGTGCAACCCTATCCCTAAGTGCAACCCTATTCCTAAGTGCAACCCTGAGTGCAACCCTATCCCTAAGTGCAACCCTAAGTGGAACCCTATCCCTAAGTGCAACCCTATCCCTAAGTGCAACCCTATCCATAAGTGCAACCCTATCCCTGAGTGCAACCCTGAGTGCAACCCTAAGGTCAACCCTATCCCTAAGTGCAACCCTAAGTGCAACCCTATCCCTAAGTGCAACCCTATCCCTAAGTGCAACCCTATCCCTAAGTGCAACCCTATCTCTAAGTGCAACCCTATCCCTAAGTGCAACCCTATCCCTGAGTGCTACCCTGAGTGCAACCCTAAGTGCAACCCTATCCCTAAGTGCAACCCTAAGTGCAACCCTATCCCTAAGTGCAACCCTATCCCTAAGTGCAACCCTATCCCTGAGTGCAACCCTGAGTGCAACCCTAAGTGCAACCCTATCCCTAAGTGCAACCCTAAGTGCAACCCTATCCCTAAGTGAAACCCTAAGTGCAACCCTGAGTGCAACCCTAAGTGCAACCCTAAGTGCAACCCTATCCCTAAGTGCAACCCTAAGTGCAACCCTATCCCTAAGTGCAACCCTATCCCTAAGTGCAACCCTATCCCTAAGTGCAACCCTATCCCTAAGTGCAACCCTAAGTGCAACCCTATCTCTAAGTGCAACCCTATCCATAAGTGCAACCCTAAGTGCAACCCTATCCCTAAGTGCAACCCTATCCCTAAGTGCAACCCTATCCCTAAGTGCAACCCTATCCCTAAGTGCAACCCTAAGTGCAACCCTATCCCTAAGTGCAACCCTATCCCTAAGTGCAACCCTGAGTGCAACCCTAAGTGCAACCCTATCCCTAAGTGCAACCCTATCCCTAAGTGCAACCCTATCCCTAAGTGCAACCCTATCCCTAAGTGCAACCCTAAGTGCAACCCTATCCCTAAGTGCAACCCTATCCCTAAGTGCAACCCTGAGTGCAACCCTAAGTGCAACCCTATCCCTAAGTGCAACCCTAAGTGCAACCCTATCCCTAAGTGCAACCCTAAGTGCAACCCTATCCCTTAGTGCAACCTTTAGTGCAACCCTAAGTGCAACCCTAAGTGCAACCCTATCCCTAAGTGCAACCCTAAGTGCAACCCTATCCCTAAGTGCAACCCTATCCCTAAGTGCAACCCTATCCCTAAGTGCAACCCTAAGTGCAACCGTAAGTGCAACCCTAAGTGCAACCCTATCCCTAAGTGCAACCCTATCCCTAAGTGCAACCCTAAGTGCAACCCTAAGTGCAACCCTATCCCTAAGTGCAACCCTATCCCTAAGTGCAACCCTATCCCTAAGTGCAACCCTATCCATAAGTGCAACCCTAAGTGCAACCCTATCCCTAAGTGCAACCCTATCCCTAAGTGCAACCCTATCCCTAAGTGCAACCCTAAGTGCAACCCTATCCCTAAGTGCAACCCTAAGTGCAACCCTATCCCTTAGTGCAACCTTTAGTGCAACCCTAAGTGCAACCCTAAGTGCAACCCTATCCCTAAGTGCAACCCTAAGTGCAACCCTATCCCTAAGTGCAACCCTATCCCTAAGTGCAACCCTAAGTGCAACCGTAAGTGCAACCCTAAGTGCAACCCTATCCCTAAGTGCAACCCTATCCCTAAGTGCAACCCTAAGTGCAACCCTATCCCTAAGTGCAACCCTAAGTGCAACCCTATCCCTAAGTGCAACCCTAAGTGCAACCCTATCCCTAAGTGCAACCCTAAGTGCAACCCTAAGTGCAACCCTATCGCTAAGTGCAACCCTAAGTCCTACCCTATCCCTAAGTGCAACCCTGAGTGCAACCCTAAGTGCAACCCTATCCCTAAGTGCAACCCTAAGTGCAACCCTATCCCTAAGTGCAACCCTAAGTGCAACCCTATCCCTAAGTGCAACCCTAAGTGCAACCCTATCCCTAAGTGCAACCCTATCCTTAAGTGCAACCCTATCCCTAAGTGCAACCCTATCCCTAAGTGCAACCCTATCCCTAAGTGCAACCCTATCCCTAAGTGCAACCCTGAGTGCAACCCTGAGTGCAACCCTAAGTGCAACCCTAAGTGCAACCCTAAGTGCAACCCTATCCCTAAGTGCAACCCTAAGTGCAACCCTATCCCTAAGTGCAACCCTAAGTGCAACCCTATCCCTAAGTGCAACCCTATCCCTAAGTGCAACCCTATCCCTAAGTGCAACCCTGAGTGCAACCCTAAGTGCAACCCTATCCCTAAGTGCAACCCTAAGTGCAACCCTATCCCTAAGTGCAACCCTAAGTGCAACCCTATCCCTAAGTGCAACCCTAAGTGCAACCCTAAGTGCAACCCTAAGTGCAACCCTATCCCTAAGTGCAACCCTAAGTGCAACCCTATCGCTAAGTGCAACCCTAAGTCCAACCCTATCCCTAAGTGCAACCCTGAGTGCAACCCTAAGTGCAACCCTATCCCTAAGTGCAACCCTAAGTGCAACCCTATCCCTAAGTGCAACCCTAAGTGCAACCCTATCCCTAAGTGCAACCCTAAGTGCAACCCTATCCCTAAGTGCAACCCTATCCTTAAGTGCAACCCTATCCCTAAGTGCAACCCTATCCCTAAGTGCAACCCTATCCCTAAGTGCAACCCTATCCCTAAGTGCAACCCTGAGTGCAACCCTGAGTGCAACCCTAAGTGCAACCCTAAGTGCAACCCTAAGTGCAACCCTATCCCTAAGTGCAACCCTAAGTGCAACCCTATCCCTAAGTGCAACCCTAAGTGCAACCCTATCCCTAAGTGCAACCCTATCCCTAAGTGCAACCCTATCCCTAAGTGCAACCCTGAGTGCAACCCTAAGTGCAACCCTATCCCTAAGTGCAACCCTAAGTGCAACCCTATCCCTAAGTGCAACCCTAAGTGCAACCCTATCCCTAAGTGCAACCCTAAGTGCAACCCTAAGTGCAACCCTAAGTGCAACCCTATCCCTAAGTGCAACCCTAAGTGGAACCCTATCCCTAAGTGCAACCCTATCCCTAAGTGCAACCCTATCCCTAAGTGCAACCCTATCCCTGAGTGCTACCCTGAGTGCAACCCTAAGTGCAACCCTATCCCTAAATGCAACCCTAAGTGCAACCCTAAGTGCAACCCTAAGTGCAACCCTATCCCTAAGTGCAACCCTATCCCTGAGTGCAACCCTGAGTGCAACCCTAAGTGCAACCCTATCCCTAAGTGCAACCCTAAGTGCAACCCTATCCCTAAGTGAAACCCTAAGTACAACCCTGAGTGCAACCCTAAGTGCAACCCTAAGTGCAACCCTATCCCTAAGTGCAACCCTAAGTGCAACCCTATCCCTAAGTGCAACCATAAGTGCAACCCTAAGTGCAACCCTATCCCTAAGTGCAACCCTATCCCTGAGTGCAACCCTATCTCTAAGTGCAACCCTAAGTGCAACCCTATCCCTAAGTGCAACCCTATCCCTAAGTGCAACCGAGTGCAACCCTAAGTGCAACCCTATCCCTAAGTGCAACCCTAAGTGCAACCCTATCCCTAAATGCAACCCTAAGTGCAACCCTTTCCCTAAGTGCAACCCTAAGTGCAACCCTAAGTGCAACCCTATCCCTAAGTGCAACCCTAAGTGGAACCCTATCCCTAAGTGCAGCCCTATCCCTAAGTGCAACCCTATCCATAAGTGCAACCCTATCCCTAAGTGCAACCCTATCCCTAAGTGCAACCCTAAGTGCAACCCTATCCCTAAGTGCAACCCTAAGTGCAACCTCTAAGTGCAACCCTAAGTGCAACCCTATCCTTAAGTGCAACCCTAAGTGCAACCCTATCCCTAAGTGCAACCCTATCCCTAAGTGCAACCCTATCCCTAAGTGCAACCCTATCCCTGAGTGCAACCGAGTGCAACCCTAAGTGCAACCCTATCCCTAAGTGCAACCCTAAGTGCAACCCTATCCCTAAGTGCAACCCTAAGTGCAACCCTATCCCTAAGTGCAACCCTGAGTGCAACCGTAAGTGCAACCCTAAGTGCAACCCTATCCCTAAGTGCAACCCTATCCCGAAGTGCAACCCTATCCCTAAGTGCAACCCTAAGTGCAACCCTATCCCTAAGTGCAACCCTAAGTGCAACCCTATCCCTAAGTGCAACCCTGAGTGCAACCGTAAGTGCAACCCTAAGTGCAACCCTATCCCTAAGTGCAACCCTATCCCGAAGTGCAACCCTATCCCTAAGTACAACCCTGAGTGCAACCCTATCCCTAAGTGCAACCCTATCCCTAAGTGCAACCCTATCCCTAAGTGCAACCCTAAGTGCAACCCTATCCCTAAGTGCAACCCTAAGTGCAACCCTATCCCTAAGTGCAACCCTAAGTGCAACCCTATCCCTAAGTGCAACCCTGAGTGCAACCGTAAGTGCAACCCTATCCCTAAGTGCAACCCTATCCCTAAGTGCAACCCTATCCCTAAGTGCAACCCTATTCCTAAGTGCAACCCTGAGTGCAACCCTATCCCTAAGTGCAACCCTAAGTGGAACCCTATCCCTAAGTGCAACCCTATCCCTAAGTGCAACCCTATCCATAAGTGCAACCCTATCCCTGAGTGCAACCCTGAGTGCAACCCTAAGGTCAACCCTATCCCTAAGTGCAACCCTAAGTGCAACCCTATCCCTAAGTGCAACCCTATCCCTAAGTGCAACCCTATCCCTAAGTGCAACCCTATCTCTAAGTGCAACCCTATCCCTAAGTGCAACCCTATCCCTGAGTGCTACCCTGAGTGCAACCCTAAGTGCAACCCTATCCCTAAGTGCAACCCTAAGTGCAACCCTATCCCTAAGTGCAACCCTATCCCTAAGTGCAACCCTATCCCTGAGTGCAACCCTGAGTGCAACCCTAAGTGCAACCCTATCCCTAAGTGCAACCCTAAGTGCAACCCTATCCCTAAGTGAAACCCTAAGTGCAACCCTGAGTGCAACCCTAAGTGCAACCCTAAGTGCAACCCTATCCCTAAGTGCAACCCTAAGTGCAACCCTATCCCTAAGTGCAACCCTATCCCTAAGTGCAACCCTATCCCTAAGTGCAACCCTATCCCTAAGTGCAACCCTAAGTGCAACCCTATCTCTAAGTGCAACCCTATCCATAAGTGCAACCCTAAGTGCAACCCTATCCCTAAGTGCAACCCTATCCCTAAGTGCAACCCTATCCCTAAGTGCAACCCTATCCCTAAGTGCAACCCTAAGTGCAACCCTATCCCTAAGTGCAACCCTATCCCTAAGTGCAACCCTGAGTGCAACCCTAAGTGCAACCCTATCCCTAAGTGCAACCCTAAGTGCAACCCTATCCCTAAGTGCAACCCTAAGTGCAACCCTATCCCTTAGTGCAACCTTTAGTGCAACCCTAAGTGCAACCCTATCCCTAAGTGCAACCCTAAGTGCAACCCTATCCCTAAGTGCAACCCTAAGTGCAACCCTATCTCTAAGTGCAACCCTAAGTCCAACCCTATCCCTAAGTGCAACCCTGAGTGCAACCCTAAGTGCAACCCTATCCCTAAGTGCAACCCTAAGTGCAACCCTATCCCTAAGTGCAACCCTAAGTGCAACCCTATCCCTAAGTGCAACCCTAAGTGCAACCCTATCCCTAAGTGCAACCCTAAGTGCAACCCTATCCCTAAGTGCAACCCTATCCCTAAGTGCAACCCTAAGTGCAACCCTATCCCTAAGTGCAACCCTAAGTGCAACCCTATCCCTAAGTGCAACCCTAAGTGCAACCCTAAGTGCAACCCTAAGTGCAACCCTATCCCTAAGTGCAACCCTATCCCTAAGTGCAACCCTGAGTGCAACCCTGAGTGCAACCCTAAGTGCAACCCTAAGTGCAACCCTAAGTGCAACCCTATCCCTAAGTGCAACCCTAAGTGCAACCCTATCCCTAAGTGCAACCCTAAGTGCAACCCTAAGTGCAACCCTATCCCTAAGTGCAACCCTAAGTGCAACCCTATCCCTAAGTGCAACCCTATCCCTAAGTGCAACCCTATCCCTAAGTGCAACCCTGAGTGCAACCCTAAGTGCAACCCTATCCCTAAGTGCAACCCTAAGTGCAACCCTATCCCTAAGTGCAACCCTAAGTGCAACCCTATCCCTAAGTGCAACCCTAAGTGCAACCCTAAGTGCAACCCTAAGTGCAACCCTATCCCTAAGTGCAACCCTAAGTGGAACCCTATCCCTAAGTGCAACCCTATCCCTAAGTGCAACCCTATCCCTAAGTGCAACCCTATCCCTGAGTGCTACCCTGAGTGCAACCCTAAGTGCAACCCTATCCCTAAATGCAACCCTAAGTGCAACCCTAAGTGCAACCCTAAGTGCAACCCTATACCTAAGTGCAACCCTATCCCTGAGTGCAACCCTGAGTGCAACCCTAAGTGCAACCCTATCCCTAAGTGCAACCCTAAGTGCAACCCTATCCCTAAGTGAAACCCTAAGTACAACCCTGAGTGCAACCCTAAGTGCAACCCTAAGTGCAACCCTATCCCTAAGTGCAACCCTAAGTGCAACCCTATCCCTAAGTGCAACCATAAGTGCAACCCTAAGTGCAACCCTATCCCTAAGTGCAACCCTATCTCTGAGTGCAACCCTATCTCTAAGTGCAACCCTAAGTGCAACCCTATCCCTAAGTGCAACCCTATCCCTAAGTGCAACCGAGTGCAACCCTAAGTGCAACCCTATCCCTAAGTGCAACCCTAAGTGCAACCCTATCCCTAAATGCAACCCTAAGTGCAACCCTTTCCCTAAGTGCAACCCTAAGTGCAACCCTAAGTGCAACCCTATCCCTAAGTGCAACCCTAAGTGGAACCCTATCCCTAAGTTCAACCCTATCCCTAAGTGCAACCCTATCCATAAGTGCAACCCTATCCCTAAGTGCAACCCTATCCCTAAGTGCAACCCTAAGTGCAACCCTATCCCTAAGTGCAACCCTAAGTGCAACCTCTAAGTGCAACCCTAAGTGCAACCCTATCCTTAAGTGCAACCCTAAGTGCAACCCTATCCCTAAGTGCAACCCTATCCCTAAGTGCAACCCTATCCCTAAGTGCAACCCTATCCCTGAGTGCAACCGAGTGCAACCCTAAGTGCAACCCTATCCCTAAGTGCAACCCTAAGTGCAACCCTATCCCTAAGTGCAACCCTAAGTGCAACCCTATCCCTAAGTGCAACCCTGAGTGCAACCGTAAGTGCAACCCTAAGTGCAACCCTATCCCTAAGTGCAACCCTATCCCGAAGTGCAACCCTATCCCTAAGTGCAACCCTAAGTGCAACCCTATCCCTAAGTGCAACCCTAAGTGCAACCCTATCCCTAAGTGCAACCCTGAGTGCAACCGTAAGTGCAACCCTAAGTGCAACCCTATCCCTAAGTGCAACCCTATCCCGAAGTGCAACCCTATCCCTAAGTACAACCCTGAGTGCAACCCTATCCCTAAGTGCAACCCTATCCCTAAGTGCAACCCTATCCCTAAGTGCAACCCTAAGTGCAACCCTATCCCTAAGTGCAACCCTAAGTGCAACCCTATCCCTAAGTGCAACCCTAAGTGCAACCCTATCCCTAAGTGCAACCCTGAGTGCAACCGTAAGTGCAACCCTATCCCTAAGTGCAACCCTATCCCTAAGTGCAACCCTATCCCTAAGTGCAACCCTATTCCTAAGTGCAACCCTGAGTGCAACCCTATCCCTAAGTGCAACCCTAAGTGGAACCCTATCCCTAAGTGCAACCCTATCCCTAAGTGCAACCCTATCCATAAGTGCAACCCTATCCCTGAGTGCAACCCTGAGTGCAACCCTAAGGTCAACCCTATCCCTAAGTGCAACCCTAAGTGCAACCCTATCCCTAAGTGCAACCCTATCCCTAAGTGCAACCCTATCCCTAAGTGCAACCCTATCCCTAAGTGCAACCCTATCCCTGAGTGCTACCCTGAGTGCAACCCTAAGTGCAACCCTATCCCTAAGTGCAACCCTAAGTGCAACCCTAAGTGCAACCCTATCCCTAAGTGCAACCCTATCCCTAAGTGCAACCCTATCCCTGAGTGCAACCCTGAGTGCAACCCTAAGTGCAACCCTATCCCTAAGTGCAACCCTAAGTGCAACCCTATCCCTAAGTGAAACCCTAAGTGCAACCCTGAGTGCAACCCTAAGTGCAACCCTAAGTGCAACCCTATCCCTAAGTGCAACCCTAAGTGCAACCCTATCCCTAAGTGCAACCCTATCCCTAAGTGCAACCCTATCCCTAAGTGCAACCCTAAGTGCAACCCTATCTCTAAGTGCAACCCTATCCATAAGTGCAACCCTAAGTGCAACCCTATCCCTAAGTGCAACCCTATCCCTAAGTGCAACCCTATCCCTAAGTGCAACCCTATCCCTAAGTGCAACCCTAAGTGCAACCCTATCCCTAAGTGCAACCCTATCCCTAAGTGCAACCCTGAGTGCAACCCTAAGTGCAACCCTATCCCTAAGTGCAACCCTAAGTGCAACCCTATCCCTAAGTGCAACCCTAAGTGCAACCCTATCCCTTAGTGCAACCTTTAGTGCAACCCTAAGTGCAACCCTAAGTGCAACCCTATCCCTAAGTGCAACCCTAAGTGCAACCCTATCCCTAAGTGCAACCCTATCCCTAAGTGCAACCCTAAGTGCAACCGTAAGTGCAACCCTAAGTGCAACCCTATCCCTAAGTGCAACCCTATCCCTAAGTGCAACCCTAAGTGCAACCCTATCCCTAAGTGCAACCCTAAGTGCAACCCTATCCCTAAGTGCAACCCTAAGTGCAACCCTATCCCTAAGTGCAACCCTAAGTGCAACCCTAAGTGCAACCCTATCTCTAAGTGCAACCCTAAGTCCAACCCTATCCCTAAGTGCAACCCTGAGTGCAACCCTAAGTGCAACCCTATCCCTAAGTGCAACCCTAAGTGCAACCCTATCCCTAAGTGCAACCCTAAGTGCAACCCTATCCCTAAGTGCAACCCTAAGTGCAACCCTATCCCTAAGTGCAACCCTATCCTTAAGTGCAACCCTATCCCTAAGTGCAACCCTATCCCTAAGTGCAACCCTATCCCTAAGTGCAACCCTATCCCTAAGTGCAACCCTGAGTGCAACCCTGAGTGCAACCCTAAGTGCAACCCTAAGTGCAACCCTAAGTGCAACCCTATCCCTAAGTGCAACCCTAAGTGCAACCCTATCCCTAAGTGCAACCCTAAGTGCAACCGTAAGTGCAACCCTAAGTGCAACCGTAAGTGCAACCCTATCCCTAAGTGCAACCCTATCCCTAAGTGCAACCCTATCCCTAAGTGCAACCCTAAGTGCAACCCTATCTCTAAGTGCAACCCTAAGTGCAACCCTATCCCTAAGTGCAACCCTATCCCTAAGTGCAACCCTATCCCTAAGTGCAACCCTGAGTGCAACCCTAAGTGCAACCCTATCCCTAAGTGCAACCCTAAGTGCAACCCTATCCCTAAGTGCAACCCTAAGTGCAACCCTATCCCTAAGTGCAACCCTAAGTGCAACCCTAAGTGCAACCCTAAGTGCAACCCTATCCCTAAGTGCAACCCTAAGTGGAACCCTATCCCTAAGTGCAACCCTATCCCTAAGTGCAACCCTATCCCTAAGTGCAACCCTATCCCTGAGTGCTACCCTGAGTGCAACCCTAAGTGCAACCCTATCCCTAAATGCAACCCTAAGTGCAACCCTAAGTGCAACCCTAAGTGCAACCCTATCCCTAAGTGCAACCCTATCCCTAAGTGCAACCCTATCCCTGAGTGCAACCCTGAGTGCAACCCTAAGTGCAACCCTATCCCTAAGTGCAACCCTAAGTGCAACCCTATCCCTAAGTGAAACCCTAAGTACAACCCTGAGTGCAACCCTAAGTGCAACCCTAAGTGCAACCCTATCCCTAAGTGCAACCCTAAGTGCAACCCTATCCCTAAGTGCAACCATAAGTGCAACCCTAAGTGCAACCCTATCCCTAAGTGCAACCCTATCCCTGAGTGCAACCCTATCTCTAAGTGCAACCCTAAGTGCAACCCTATCCCTAAGTGCAACCCTATCCCTAAGTGCAACCGAGTGCAACCCTAAGTGCAACCCTATCCCTAAGTGCAACCCTAAGTGCAACCCTATCCCTAAATGCAACCCTAAGTGCAACCCTTTCCCTAAGTGCAACCCTAAGTGCAACCCTAAGTGCAACCCTATCCCTAAGTGCAACCCTAAGTGGAACCCTATCCCTAAGTGCAACCCTATCCCTAAGTGCAACCCTATCCATAAGTGCAACCCTATCCCTGAGTGCAACCCTGAGTGCAACCCTAAGTGCAACCCTATCCCTAAGTGCAACCCTAAGTGCAACCCTATCCCTAAGTGCAACCCTAAGTGCAACCTCTAAGTGCAACCCTAAGTGCAACCCTATCCTTAAGTGCAACCCTAAGTGCAACCCTATCCCTAAGTGCAACCCTATCCCTAAGTGCAACCCTATCCCTAAGTGCAACCCTATCCCTGAGTGCAACCGAGTGCAACCCTAAGTGCAACCCTATCCCTAAGTGCAACCCTAAGTGCAACCCTATCCCTAAGTGCAACCCTAAGTGCAACCCTATCCCTAAGTGCAACCCTGAGTGCAACCGTAAGTGCAACCCTAAGTGCAACCCTATCCCTAAGTGCAACCCTATCCCGAAGTGCAACCCTATCCCTAAGTGCAACCCTAAGTGCAACCCTATCCCTAAGTGCAACCCTAAGTGCAACCCTATCCCTAAGTGCAACCCTGAGTGCAACCGTAAGTGCAACCCTAAGTGCAACCCTATCCCTAAGTGCAACCCTATCCCTGAGTGCAACCCTATCTCTAAGTGCAACCCTAAGTGCAACCCTATCCCTAAGTGCAACCCTATCCCTAAGTGCAACCCTGAGTGCAACCCTAAGTGCAACCCTATCCCTAAGTGCAACCCTAAGTGCAACCCTATCCCTAAATGCAACCCTAAGTGCAACCCTATCCCTAAGTGCAACCCTAAGTGCAACCCTAAGTGCAACCCTATCCCTAAGTGCAACCCTAAGTGCAACCCTATCCCTAAGTGCAACCCTAAGTGCAACCCTAAGTGCAACCCTAAGTGCAACCCTAAGTGCAACCCTATCCCTAAGTGCAACCCTATCCCTAAGTGCAACCCTATCCCTGAGTGCAACCCTATCCCTAAGTGCAACCCTATCCCTAAGTGCAACCCTATCCCTAAGTGCAATCCTAAGTGCAACCCTAAGTGCAACCCTAAGTGCAACCCTATCCCTAAGTGCAACCCTATCCCTAAGTGCAACCCTATCCCTAAGTGCAACCCTATCCCTAAGTGCAACCCTAAGTGCAACCCTATCCCTAAGTGCAACCCTATCCATAAGTGCAACCCTAAGTGCAACCCTATCCCTAAGTGCAACCCTATCCCTAAGTGCAACCCTATCCCTAAGTGCAACCCTATCCCTAAGTGCAACCCTAAGTGCAACCCTATCCCTAAGTGCAACCCTATCCCTAAGTGCAACCCTGAGTGCAACCCTAAGTGCAACCCTATCCCTAAGTGCAACCCTAAGTGCAACCCTATCCCTTAGTGCAACCTTTAGTGCAACCCTAAGTGCAACCCTAAGTGCAACCCTATCCCTAAGTGCAACCCTAAGTGCAACCCTATCCCTAAGTGCAACCCTATCCCTAAGTGCAACCCTATCCCTAAGTGCAACCCTAAGTGCAACCGTAAGTGCAACCCTAAGTGCAACCCTATCCCTAAGTGCAACCCTATCCCTAAGTGCAACCCTAAGTGCAACCCTAAGTGCAACCCTATCCCTAAGTGCAACCGTATCCCTAAGTGCAACCCTATCCCTAAGTGCAACCCTATCCCTAAGTGCAACCCTAAGTGCAACCCTATCCCTAAGTGCAACCCTATCCATAAGTGCAACCCTAAGTGCAACCCTATCCCTAAGTGCAACCCTATCCCTAAGTGCAACCCTATCCCTAAGTGCAACCCTATCCCTAAGTGCAACCCTAAGTGCAACCCTATCCCTAAGTGCAACCCTATCCCTAAGTGCAACCCTGAGTGCAACCCTAAGTGCAACCCTATCCCTAAGTGCAACCCTAAGTGCAACCCTATCCCTAAGTGCAACCCTAAGTGCAACCCTATCCCTTAGTGCAACCTTTAGTGCAACCCTAAGTGCAACCCTAAGTGCAACCCTATCCCTAAGTGCAACCCTAAGTGCAACCCTATCCCTAAGTGCAACCCTATCCCTAAGTGCAACCCTAAGTGCAACCGTAAGTGCAACCCTAAGTGCAACCCTATCCCTAAGTGCAACCCTATCCCTAAGTGCAACCCTAAGTGCAACCCTATCCCTAAGTGCAACCCTAAGTGCAACCCTATCCCTAAGTGCAACCCTAAGTGCAACCCTATCCCTAAGTGCAACCCTAAGTGCAACCCTAAGTGCAACCCTATCTCTAAGTGCAACCCTAAGTCCAACCCTATCCCTAAGTGCAACCCTGAGTGCAACCCTAAGTGTAACCCTATCCCTAAGTGCAACCCTAAATGCAACCCTATCCCTAAGTGCAACCCTAAGTGCAACCCTATCCCTAAGTGCAACCCTAAGTGCAACCCTATCCCTAAGTGCAACCCTATCCTTAAGTGCAACCCTATCCCTAAGTGCAACCCTATCCCTAAGTGCAACCCTATCCCTAAGTGCAACCCTATCCCTAAGTGCAACCCTGAGTGCAACCCTGAGTGCAACCCTAAGTGCAACCCTAAGTGCAACCCTATCCCTAAGTGCAACCCTAAGTGCAACCCTATCCCTAAGTGCAACCCTAAGTGCAACCGTAAGTGCAACCCTAAGTGCAACCGTAAGTGCAACCCTATCCCTAAGTGCAACCCTAAGTGCAACCCTATCTCTAAGTGCAACCCTAAGTGCAACCCTATCCCTAAGTGCAACCCTATCCCTAAGTGCAACCCTATCCCTAAGTGCAACCCTGAGTGCAACCCTAAGTGCAACCCTATCCCTAAGTGCAACCCTAAGTGCAACCCTATCCCTAAGTGCAACCCTAAGTGCAACCCTATCCCTAAGTGCAACCCTAAGTGCAACCCTAAGTGCAACCCTAAGTGCAACCCTATCCCTAAGTGCAACCCTAAGTGGAACCCTATCCCTAAGTGCAACCCTATCCCTAAGTGCAACCCTATCCCTAAGTGCAACCCTATCCCTGAGTGCTACCCTGAGTGCAACCCTAAGTGCAACCCTATCCCTAAATGCAACCCTAAGTGCAACCCTAAGTGCAACCCTAAGTGCAACCCTATCCCTAAGTGCAACCCTATCCCTAAGTGCAACCCTATCCCTAAGTGCAACCCTATCCCTGAGTGCAACCCTGAGTGCAACCCTAAGTGCAACCCTATCCCTAAGTGCAACCCTAAGTGCAACCCTAAGTGCAACCCTAAGTGCAACCCTATCCCTAAGTGCAACCCTATCCCTAAGTGCAACCCTATCCATAAGTGCAACCCTAAGTGCAACCCTATCCCTAAGTGCAACCCTATCCCTAAGTGCAACCCTATCCCTAAGTGCAACCCTATCCCTAAGTGCAACCCTAAGTGCAACCCTATCCCTAAGTGCAACCCTATCCCTAAGTGCAACCCTGAGTGCAACCCTAAGTGCAACCCTATCCCTAAGTGCAACCCTAAGTGCAACCCTATCCCTAAGTGCAACCCTAAGTGCAACCCTATCCCTTAGTGCAACCTTTAGTGCAACCCTAAGTGCAACCCTAAGTGCAACCCTATCCCTAAGTGCAACCCTAAGTGCAACCCTATCCCTAAGTGCAACCCTATCCCTAAGTGCAACCCTATCCCTAAGTGCAACCCTAAGTGCAACCGTAAGTGCAACCCTAAGTGCAACCCTATCCCTAAGTGCAACCCTATCCCTAAGTGCAACCCTAAGTGCAACCCTAAGTGCAACCCTATCCCTAAGTGCAACCCTATCCCTTAGTGCAACCTTTAGTGCAACCCTAAGTGCAACCCTAAGTGCAACCCTATCCCTAAGTGCAACCCTAAGTGCAACCCTATCCCTAAGTGCAACCCTATCCCTAAGTGCAACCCTATCCCTAAGTGCAACCCTAAGTGCAACCGTAAGTGCAACCCTAAGTGCAACCCTATCCCTAAGTGCAACCCTATCCCTAAGTGCAACCCTAAGTGCAACCCTAAGTGCAACCCTATCCCTAAGTGCAACCCTATCCCTAAGTGCAACCCTATCCCTAAGTGCAACCCTATCCATAAGTGCAACCCTAAGTGCAACCCTATCCCTAAGTGCAACCCTATCCCTAAGTGCAACCCTATCCCTAAGTGCAACCCTATCCCTAAGTGCAACCCTAAGTGCAACCCTATCCCTAAGTGCAACCCTAAGTGCAACCCTATCCCTTAGTGCAACCTTTAGTGCAACCCTAAGTGCAACCCTAAGTGCAACCCTATCCCTAAGTGCAACCCTAAGTGCAACCCTATCCCTAAGTGCAACCCTATCCCTAAGTGCAACCCTAAGTGCAACCGTAAGTGCAACCCTAAGTGCAACCCTATCCCTAAGTGCAACCCTATCCCTAAGTGCAACCCTAAGTGCAACCCTATCCCTAAGTGCAACCCTAAGTGCAACCCTATCCCTAAGTGCAACCCTAAGTGCAACCCTATCCCTAAGTGCAACCCTAAGTGCAACCCTAAGTGCAACCCTATCGCTAAGTGCAACCCTAAGTCCAACCCTATCCCTAAGTGCAACCCTGAGTGCAACCCTAAGTGCAACCCTATCCCTAAGTGCAACCCTAAGTGCAACCCTATCCCTAAGTGCAACCCTAAGTGCAACCCTATCCCTAAGTGCAACCCTAAGTGCAACCCTATCCCTAAGTGCAACCCTAAGTGCAACCCTATCCCTAAGTGCAACCCTGAGTGCAACCGTAAGTGCAACCCTAAGTGCAACCCTATCCCTAAGTACAACCCTGAGTGCAACCCTATCCCTAAGTGCAACCCTATCCCTAAGTGCAACCCTATCCCTAAGTGCAACCCTAAGTGCAACCCTATCCCTAAGTGCAACCCTAAGTGCAACCCTATCCCTAAGTGCAACCCTAAGTGCAACCCTATCCCTAAGTGCAACCCTGAGTGCAACCGTAAGTGCAACCCTATCCCTAAGTGCAACCCTATCCCTAAGTGCAACCCTATCCCTAAGTGCAACCCTATCCCTAAGTGCAACCCTGAGTGCAACCCTATCCCTAAGTGCAACCCTAAGTGGAACCCTATCCCTAAGTGCAACCCTATCCCTAAGTGCAACCCTATCCATAAGTGCAACCCTATCCCTGAGTGCAACCCTGAGTGCAACCCTAAGGTCAACCCTATCCCTAAGTGCAACCCTAAGTGCAACCCTATCCCTAAGTGCAACCCTATCCCTAAGTGCAACCCTATCCCTAAGTGCAACCCTATCCCTAAGTGCAACCCTATCCCTAAGTGCAACCCTATCCCTGAGTGCTACCCTGAGTGCAACCCTAAGTGCAACCCTATCCCTAAGTGCAACCCTAAGTGCAACCCTATCCCTAAGTGCAACCCTAAGTGCAACCCTATCCCTAAGTGCAACCCTGAGTGCAACCGTAAGTGCAACCCTAAGTGCAACCCTATCCCTAAGTGCAACCCTATCCCGAAGTGCAACCCTATCCCTAAGTACAACCCTGAGTGCAACCCTATCCCTAAGTGCAACCCTATCCCTAAGTGCAACCCTATCCCTAAGTGCAACCCTAAGTGCAACCCTATCCCTAAGTGCAACCCTAAGTGCAACCCTATCCCTAAGTGCAACCCTAAGTGCAACCCTATCCCTAAGTGCAACCCTGAGTGCAACCGTAAGTGCAACCCTATCCCTAAGTGCAACCCTATCCCTAAGTGCAACCCTATCCCTAAGTGCAACCCTATCCCTAAGTGCAACCCTGAGTGCAACCCTATCCCTAAGTGCAACCCTAAGTGGAACCCTATCCCTAAGTGCAACCCTATCCCTAAGTGCAACCCTATCCATAAGTGCAACCCTATCCCTGAGTGCAACCCTGAGTGCAACCCTAAGGTCAACCCTATCCCTAAGTGCAACCCTAAGTGCAACCCTATCCCTAAGTGCAACCCTATCCCTAAGTGCAACCCTATCCCTAAGTGCAACCCTATCCCTAAGTGCAACCCTATCCCTAAGTGCAACCCTATCCCTGAGTGCTACCCTGAGTGCAACCCTAAGTGCAACCCTATCCCTAAGTGCAACCCTAAGTGCAACCCTAAGTGCAACCCTATCCCTAAGTGCAACCCTATCCCTAAGTGCAACCCTATCCCTGAGTGCAACCCTGAGTGCAACCCTAAGTGCAACCCTATCCCTAAGTGCAACCCTAAGTGCAACCCTATCCCTAAGTGAAACCCTAAGTGCAACCCTGAGTGCAACCCTAAGTGCAACCCTAAGTGCAACCCTATCCCTAAGTGCAACCCTAAGTGCAACCCTATCCCTAAGTGCAACCCTATCCCTAAGTGCAACCCTATCCCTAAGTGCAACCCTATCCCTAAGTGCAACCCTAAGTGCAACCCTATCTCTAAGTGCAACCCTATCCATAAGTGCAACCCTAAGTGCAACCCTATCCCTAAGTGCAACCCTATCCCTAAGTGCAACCCTATCCCTAAGTGCAACCCTATCCCTAAGTGCAACCCTAAGTGCAACCCTATCCCTAAGTGCAACCCTATCCCTAAGTGCAACCCTGAGTGCAACCCTAAGTGCAACCCTATCCCTAAGTGCAACCCTAAGTGCAACCCTATCCCTAAGTGCAACCCTAAGTGCAACCCTATCCCTTAGTGCAACCTTTAGTGCAACCCTAAGTGCAACCCTAAGTGCAACCCTATCCCTAAGTGCAACCCTAAGTGCAACCCTATCCCTAAGTGCAACCCTATCCCTAAGTGCAACCCTAAGTGCAACCGTAAGTGCAACCCTAAGTGCAACCCTATCCCTAAGTGCAACCCTAAGTGCAACCCTATCCCTAAGTGCAACCCTAAGTGCAACCCTAAGTGCAACCCTATCTCTAAGTGCAACCCTAAGTCCAACCCTATCCCTAAGTGCAACCCTGAGTGCAACCCTAAGTGCAACCCTATCCCTAAGTGCAACCCTAAGTGCAACCCTATCCCTAAGTGCAACCCTAAGTGCAACCCTATCCCTAAGTGCAACCCTAAGTGCAACCCTATCCCTAAGTGCAACCCTATCCTTAAGTGCAACCCTATCCCTAAGTGCAACCCTATCCCTAAGTGCAACCCTATCCCTAAGTGCAACCCTATCCCTAAGTGCAACCCTGAGTGCAACCCTGAGTGCAACCCTAAGTGCAACCCTAAGTGCAACCCTAAGTGCAACCCTATCCCTAAGTGCAACCCTAAGTGCAACCCTATCCCTAAGTGCAACCCTAAGTGCAACCGTAAGTGCAACCCTAAGTGCAACCGTAAGTGCAACCCTATCCCTAAGTGCAACCCTATCCCTAAGTGCAACCCTATCCCTAAGTGCAACCCTAAGTGCAACCCTATCTCTAAGTGCAACCCTAAGTGCAACCCTATCCCTAAGTGCAACCCTATCCCTAAGTGCAACCCTATCCCTAAGTGCAACCCTGAGTGCAACCCTAAGTGCAACCCTATCCCTAAGTGCAACCCTAAGTGCAACCCTATCCCTAAGTGCAACCCTAAGTGCAACCCTATCCCTAAGTGCAACCCTAAGTGCAACCCTAAGTGCAACCCTAAGTGCAACCCTATCCCTAAGTGCAACCCTAAGTGGAACCCTTTCCCTAAGTGCAACCCTATCCCTAAGTGCAACCCTATCCCTAAGTGCAACCCTATCCCTGAGTGCTACCCTGAGTGCAACCCTAAGTGCAACCCTATCCCTAAATGCAACCCTAAGTGCAACCCTAAGTGCAACCCTAAGTGCAACCCTATCCCTAAGTGCAACCCTATCCCTAAGTGCAACCCTATCCCTGAGTGCAACCCTGAGTGCAACCCTAAGTGCAACCCTATCCCTAAGTGCAACCCTAAGTGCAACCCTATCCCTAAGTGAAACCCTAAGTACAACCCTGAGTGCAACCCTAAGTGCAACCCTAAGTGCAACCCTATCCCTAAGTGCAACCCTAAGTGCAACCCTATCCCTAAGTGCAACCATAAGTGCAACCCTAAGTGCAACCCTATCCCTAAGTGCAACCCTATCCCTGAGTGCAACCCTATCTCTAAGTGCAACCCTAAGTGCAACCCTATCCCTAAGTGCAACCCTATCCCTAAGTGCAACCGAGTGCAACCCTAAGTGCAACCCTATCCCTAAGTGCAACCCTAAGTGCAACCCTATCCCTAAATGCAACCCTAAGTGCAACCCTTTCCCTAAGTGCAACCCTAAGTGCAACCCTAAGTGCAACCCTATCCCTAAGTGCAACCCTAAGTGGAACCCTATCCCTAAGTGCAACCCTATCCCTAAGTGCAACCCTATCCATAAGTGCAACCCTATCCCTGAGTGCAACCCTGAGTGCAACCCTAAGTGCAACCCTATCCCTAAGTGCAACCCTAAGTGCAACCCTATCCCTAAGTGCAACCCTAAGTGCAACCTCTAAGTGCAACCCTAAGTGCAACCCTATCCTTAAGTGCAACCCTAAGTGCAACCCTATCCCTAAGTGCAACCTTATCCCTAAGTGCAACCCTATCCCTAAGTGCAACCCTATCCCTGAGTGCAACCGAGTGCAACCCTAAGTGCAACCCTATCCCTAAGTGCAACCCTAAGTGCAACCCTATCCCTAAGTGCAACCCTAAGTGCAACCCTATCCCTAAGTGCAACCCTGAGTGCAACCGTAAGTGCAACCCTAAGTGCAACCCTATCCCTAAGTGCAACCCTATCCCGAAGTGCAACCCTATCCCTAAGTGCAACCCTAAGTGCAACCCTATCCCTAAGTGCAACCCTAAGTGCAACCCTATCCCTAAGTGCAACCCTGAGTGCAACCGTAAGTGCAACCCTAAGTGCAACCCTATCCCTAAGTGCAACCCTATCCCTGAGTGCAACCCTAACTCTAAGTGCAACCCTAAGTGCAACCCTATCCCTAAGTGCAACCCTATCCCTAAGTGCAACCCTGAGTGCAACCCTAAGTGCAACCCTATCCCTAAGTGCAACCCTAAGTGCAACCCTATCCCTAAATGCAACCCTAAGTGCAACCCTATCCCTAAGTGCAACCCTAAGTGCAACCCTAAGTGCAACCCTATCCCTAAGTGCAACCCTAAGTGCAACCCTATCCCTAAGTGCAACCCTAAGTGCAACCCTAAGTGCAACCCTAAGTGCAACCCTAAGTGCAACCCTATCCCTAAGTGCAACCCTATCCCTAAGTGCAACCCTATCCCTGAGTGCAACCCTATCCCTAAGTGCAACCCTATCCCTAAGTGCAACCCTATCCCTAAGTGCAATCCTAAGTGCAACCCTAAGTGCAACCCTAAGTGCAACCCTATCCCTAAGTGCAACCCTATCCCTAAGTGCAACCCTATCCCTAAGTGCAACCCTATCCCTAAGTGCAACCCTAAGTGCAACCCTATCCCTAAGTGCAACCCTATCCATAAGTGCAACCCTAAGTGCAACCCTATCCCTAAGTGCAACCCTATCCCTAAGTGCAACCCTATCCCTAAGTGCAACCCTATCCCTAAGTGCAACCCTAAGTGCAACCCTATCCCTAAGTGCAACCCTATCCCTAAGTGCAACCCTGAGTGCAACCCTAAGTGCAACCCTATCCCTAAGTGCAACCCTAAGTGCAACCCTATCCCTTAGTGCAACCTTTAGTGCAACCCTAAGTGCAACCCTAAGTGCAATTCTATCCCTAAGTGCAACCCTAAGTGCAACCCTATCCCTAAGTGCAACCCTATCCCTAAGTGCAACCCTATCCCTAAGTGCAACCCTAAGTGCAACCGTAAGTGCAACCCTAAGTGCAACCCTATCCCTAAGTGCAACCCTATCCCTAAGTGCAACCCTAAGTGCAACCCTAAGTGCAACCCTATCCCTAAGTGCAACCGTATCCCTAAGTGCAACCCTATCCCTAAGTGCAACCCTATCCCTAAGTGCAACCCTAAGTGCAACCCTATCCCTAAGTGCAACCCTATCCATAAGTGCAACCCTAAGTGCAACCCTATCCCTAAGTGCAACCCTATCCCTAAGTGCAACCCTATCCCTAAGTGCAACCCTATCCCTAAGTGCAACCCTAAGTGCAACCCTATCCCTAAGTGCAACCCTATCCCTAAGTGCAACCCTGAGTGCAACCCTAAGTGCAACCCTATCCCTAAGTGCAACCCTAAGTGCAACCCTATCCCTAAGTGCAACCCTAAGTGCAACCCTATCCCTTAGTGCAACCTTTAGTGCAACCCTAAGTGCAACCCTAAGTGCAACCCTATCCCTAAGTGCAACCCTAAGTGCAACCCTATCCCTAAGTGCAACCCTAAGTGCAACCCTATCCCTAAGTGCAACCCTAAGTGCAACCCTATCCCTAAGTGCAACCCTAAGTGCAACCCTATCCCTAAGTGCAACCCTAAGTGCAACCCTAAGTGCAACCCTATCTCTAAGTGCAACCCTAAGTCCAACCCTATCCCTAAGTGCAACCCTGAGTGCAACCCTAAGTGTAACCCTATCCCTAAGTGCAACCCTAAATGCAACCCTATCCCTAAGTGCAACCCTAAGTGCAACCCTATCCCTAAGTGCAACCCTAAGTGCAACCCTATCCCTAAGTGCAACCCTATCCTTAAGTGCAACCCTATCCCTAAGTGCAACCCTATCCCTAAGTGCAACCCTATACCTAAGTGCAACCCTATCCCTAAGTGCAACCCTGAGTGCAACCCTGAGTGCAACCCTAAGTGCAACCCTAAGTGCAACCCTATCCCTAAGTGCAACCCTAAGTGCAACCCTATCCCTAAGTGCAACCCTAAGTGCAACCGTAAGTGCAACCCTAAGTGCAACCGTAAGTGCAACCCTATCCCTAAGTGCAACCCTAAGTGCAACCCTATCTCTAAGTGCAACCCTAAGTGCAACCCTATCCCTAAGTGCAACCCTATCCCTAAGTGCAACCCTATCCCTAAGTGCAACCCTGAGTGCAACCCTAAGTGCAACCCTATCCCTAAGTGCAACCCTAAGTGCAACCCTATCCCTAAGTGCAACCCTAAGTGCAACCCTATCCCTAAGTGCAACCCTAAGTGCAACCCTAAGTGCAACCCTAAGTGCAACCCTATCCCTAAGTGCAACCCTAAGTGGAACCCTATCCCTAAGTGCAACCCTATCCCTAAGTGCAACCCTATCCCTAAGTGCAACCCTATCCCTGAGTGCTACCCTGAGTGCAACCCTAAGTGCAACCCTATCCCTAAATGCAACCCTAAGTGCAACCCTAAGTGCAACCCTAAGTGCAACCCTATCCCTAAGTGCAACCCTATCCCTAAGTGCAACCCTATCCCTAAGTGCAACCCTATCCCTGAGTGCAACCCTGAGTGCAACCCTAAGTGCAACCCTATCCCTAAGTGCAACCCTAAGTGCAACCCTAAGTGCAACCCTAAGTGCAACCCTATCCCTAAGTGCAACCCTATCCCTAAGTGCAACCCTATCCATAAGTGCAACCCTAAGTGCAACCCTATCCCTAAGTGCAACCCTATCCCTAAGTGCAACCCTATCCCTAAGTGCAACCCTATCCCTAAGTGCAACCCTAAGTGCAACCCTATCCCTAAGTGCAACCCTATCCCTAAGTGCAACCCTGAGTGCAACCCTAAGTGCAACCCTATCCCTAAGTGCAACCCTAAGTGCAACCCTATCCCTAAGTGCAACCCTAAGTGCAACCCTATCCCTTAGTGCAACCTTTAGTGCAACCCTAAGTGCAACCCTAAGTGCAACCCTATCCCTAAGTGCAACCCTAAGTGCAACCCTATCCCTAAGTGCAACCCTATCCCTAAGTGCAACCCTATCCCTAAGTGCAACCCTAAGTGCAACCGTAAGTGCAACCCTAAGTGCAACCCTATCCCTAAGTGCAACCCTATCCCTAAGTGCAACCCTAAGTGCAACCCTAAGTGCAACCCTATCCCTAAGTGCAACCCTATCCCTAAGTGCAACCCTATCCCTAAGTGCAACCCTATCCATAAGTGCAACCCTAAGTGCAACCCTATCCCTAAGTGCAACCCTATCCCTAAGTGCAACCCTATCCCTAAGTGCAACCCTATCCCTAAGTGCAACCCTAAGTGCAACCCTATCCCTAAGTGCAACCCTAAGTGCAACCCTATCCCTTAGTGCAACCTTTAGTGCAACCCTAAGTGCAACCCTAAGTGCAACCCTATCCCTAAGTGCAACCCTAAGTGCAACCCTATCCCTAAGTGCAACCCTATCCCTAAGTGCAACCCTAAGTGCAACCGTAAGTGCAACCCTAAGTGCAACCCTATCCCTAAGTGCAACCCTATCCCTAAGTGCAACCCTAAGTGCAACCCTATCCCTAAGTGCAACCCTAAGTGCAACCCTATCCCTAAGTGCAACCCTAAGTGCAACCCTATCCCTAAGTGCAACCCTAAGTGCAACCCTAAGTGCAACCCTATCGCTAAGTGCAACCCTAAGTCCAACCCTATCCCTAAGTGCAACCCTGAGTGCAACCCTAAGTGCAACCCTATCCCTAAGTGCAACCCTAAGTGCAACCCTATCCCTAAGTGCAACCCTAAGTGCAACCCTATCCCTAAGTGCAACCCTAAGTGCAACCCTATCCCTAAGTGCAACCCTATCCTTAAGTGCAACCCTATCCCTAAGTGCAACCCTATCCCTAAGTGCAACCCTATCCCTAAGTGCAACCCTATCCCTAAGTGCAACCCTATCCCTAAGTGCAACCCTGAGTGCAACCCTGAGTGCAACCCTAAGTGTAACCCTAAGTGCAACCCTAAGTGCAACCCTATCCCTAAGTGCAACCCTAAGTGCAACCCTATCCCTAAGTGCAACCCTAAGTGCAACCGTAAGTGCAACCCTAAGTGCAACCGTAAGTGCAACCCTATCCCTAAGTGCAACCCTAAGTGCAACCCTATCCCTAAGTGCAACCCTATCCCTAAGTGCAACCCTATCCCTAAGTGCAACCCTGAGTGCAACCCTAAGTGCAACCCTATCCCTAAGTGCAACCCTAAGTGCAACCCTATCCCTAAGTGCAACCCTAAGTGCAACCCTATCCCTAAGTGCAACCCTAAGTGCAACCCTAAGTGCAACCCTAAGTGCAACCCTATCCCTAAGTGCAACCCTAAGTGGAACCCTATCCCTAAGTGCAACCCTATCCCTAAGTGCAACCCTATCCCTAAGTGCAACCCTATCCCTGAGTGCTACCCTGAGTGCAACCCTAAGTGCAACCCTATCCCTAAATGCAACCCTAAGTGCAACCCTAAGTGCAACCCTAAGTGCAACCCTATCCCTAAGTGCAACCCTATCCCTGAGTGCAACCCTGAGTGCAACCCTAAATGCAACCCTATCCCTAAGTGCAACCCTAAGTGCAACCCTATCCCTAAGTGAAACCCTAAGTACAACCCTGAGTGCAACCCTAAGTGCAACCCTAAGTGCAACCCTATCCCTAAGTGCAACCCTAAGTGCAACCCTATCCCTAAGTGCAACCATAAGTGCAACCCTAAGTGCAACCCTATCCCTAAGTGCAACCCTATCCCTGAGTGCAACCCTATCTCTAAGTGCAACCCTAAGTGCAACCCTATCCCTAAGTGCAACCCTATCCCTAAGTGCAACCGAGTGCAACCCTAAGTGCAACCCTATCCCTAAGTGCAACCCTAAGTGCAACCCTATCCCTAAATGCAACCCTAAGTGCAACCCTTTCCCTAAGTGCAACCCTAAGTGCAACCCTAAGTGCAACCCTATCCCTAAGTGCAACCCTAAGTGGAACCCTATCCCTAAGTGCAACCCTATCCCTAAGTGCAACCCTATCCATAAGTGCAACCCTATCCCTGAGTGCAACCCTGAGTGCAACCCTAAGTGCAACCCTATCCCTAAGTGCAACCCTAAGTGCAACCCTATCCCTAAGTGCAACCCTAAGTGCAACCTCTAAGTGCAACCCTAAGTGCAACCCTATCCTTAAGTGCAACCCTAAGTGCAACCCTATCCCTAAGTGCAACCCTATCCCTAAGTGCAACCCTATCCCTAAGTGCAACCCTATCCCTGAGTGCAACCGAGTGCAACCCTAAGTGCAACCCTATCCCTAAGTGCAACCCTAAGTGCAACCCTATCCCTAAGTGCAACCCTAAGTGCAACCCTATCCCTAAGTGCAACCCTGAGTGCAACCGTAAGTGCAACCCTAAGTGCAACCCTATCCCTAAGTGCAACCCTATCCCGAAGTGCAACCCTATCCCTAAGTGCAACCCTAAGTGCAACCCTATCCCTAAGTGCAACCCTAAGTGCAACCCTATCCCTAAGTGCAACCCTGAGTGCAACCGTAAGTGCAACCCTATCCCTAAGTGCAACCCTATCCCTAAGTGCAACCCTATCCCTAAGTGCAACCCTGAGTGCAACCCTAAGTGCAACCCTATCCCTAAGTGCAACCCTAAGTGCAACCCTATCCCTAAGTGCAACCCTAAGTGCAACCCTAAGTGCAACCCTAAGTGCAACCCTATCCCTAAGTGCAACCCTATCCCTAAGTGCAACCCTATCCCTGAGTGCAACCCTATCCCTAAGTGCAACCCTATCCCTAAGTGCAACCCTATCCCTAAGTGCAACCCTAAGTGCAACCCTAAGTGCAACCCTATCCCTAAGTGCAACCCTATCCCTAAGTGCAACCCTATCCCTAAGTGCAACCCTATCCATAAGTGCAACCCTAAGTGCAACCCTATCCCTAAGTGCAACCCTATCCCTAAGTGCAACCCTATCCCTAAGTGCAACCCTATCCCTAAGTGCAACCCTAAGTGCAACCCTATCCCTAAGTGCAACCCTATCCCTAAGTGCAACCCTGAGTGCAACCCTAAGTGCAACCCTATCCCTAAGTGCAACCCTATCCCTAAGTGCAACCCTAAGTGCAACCCTATCCCTTAGTGCAACCTTTAGTGCAACCCTAAGTGCAACCCTAAGTGCAACCCTATCCCTAAGTGCAACCCTAAGTGCAACCCTATCCCTAAGTGCAACCCTATCCCTAAGTGCAACCCTATCCCTAAGTGCAACCCTAAGTGCAACCGTAAGTGCAACCCTAAGTGCAACCCTATCCCTAAGTGCAACCCTAACCCTAAGTGCAACCCTAAGTGCAACCCTAAGTGCAACCCTATCCCTAAGTGCAACCCTATCCCTAAGTGCAACCCTATCCCTAAGTGCAACCCTATCCCTAAGTGCAACCCTAAGTGCAACCCTATCCCTAAGTGCAACCCTATCCATAAGTGCAACCCTAAGTGCAACCCTATCCCTAAGTGCAACCCTATCCCTAAGTGCAACCCTATCCCTAAGTGCAACCCTATCCCTAAGTGCAACCCTAAGTGCAACCCTATCCCTAAGTGCAACCCTATCCCTAAGTGCAACCCTGAGTGCAACCCTAAGTGCAACCCTATCCCTAAGTGCAACCCTAAGTGCAACCCTATCCCTAAGTGCAACCCTAAGTGCAACCCTATCCCTTAGTGCAACCTTTAGTGCAACCCTAAGTGCAACCCTAAGTGCAACCCTATCCCTAAGTGCAACCCTAAGTGCAACCCTATCCCGAAGTGCAACCCTATCCCTAAGTGCAACCCTAAGTGCAACCGTAAGTGCAACCCTAAGTGCAATCCTATCCCTAAGTGCAACCCTATCCCTAAGTGCAACCCTAAGTGCAACCCTATCCCTAAGTGCAACCCTAAGTGCAACCGTAAGTGCAACCCTAAGTGCAACCCTATCCCTAAGTGCAACCCTAACCCTAAGTGCAACCCTAAGTGCAACCCTAAGTGCAACCCTATCCCTAAGTGCAACCCTATCCCTAAGTGCAACCCTATCCCTAAGTGCAACCCTATCCCTAAGTGCAACCCTAAGTGCAACCCTATCCCTAAGTGCAACCCTATCCATAAGTGCATCCATAAGTGCAACCCTATCCCTAAGTGCAACCCTATCCCTAAGTGCAACCCTATCCCTAAGTGCAACCCTATCCCTAAGTGCAACCCTAAGTGCAACCCTATCCCTAAGTGCAACCCTATCCCTAAGTGCAACCCTGAGTGCAACCCTAAGTGCAACCCTATCCCTAAGTGCAACCCTAAGTGCAACCCTATCCCTAAGTGCAACCCTAAGTGCAACCCTATCCCTTAGTGCAACCTTTAGTGCAACCCTAAGTGCAACCCTAAGTGCAACCCTATCCCTAAGTGCAACCCTAAGTGCAACCCTATCCCGAAGTGCAACCCTATCCCTAAGTGCAACCCTAAGTGCAACCGTAAGTGCAACCCTAAGTGCAATCCTATCCCTAAGTGCAACCCTATCCCTAAGTGCAACCCTAAGTGCAACCCTATCCCTAAGTGCAACCCTAAGTGCAACCCTATCCCTAAGTGCAACCCTAAGTGCAACCCTATCCCTAAGTGCAACCCTAAGTGCAACCCTAAGTGCAACCCTATCGCTAAGTGCAACCCTAAGTCCAACCCTATCCCTAAGTGCAACCCTGAGTGCAACCCTAAGTGCAACCCTATCCCTAAGTGCAACCCTAAGTGCAACCCTATCCCTAAGTGCAACCCTAAGTGCAACCCTATCCCTAAGTGCAACCCTAAGTGCAACCCTATCCCTAAGTGCAACCCTATCCTTAAGTGCAACCCTATCCCTAAGTGCAACCCTATCCCTAAGTGCAACCCTATCCCTAAGTGCAACCCTATCCCTAAGTGCAACCCTGAGTGCAACCCTGAGTGCAACCCTAAGTGCAACCCTGAGTGCAACCCTAAGTGCAACCCTATCCCTAAGTGCAACCGTAAGTGCAACCCTATCCCTAAGTGCAACCCTAAGTGCAACCCTATCTCTAAGTGCAACCCTAAGTGCAACCCTATCCCTAAGTGCAACCCTATCCCTAAGTGCAACCCTAAGTGCAACCCTATCCCTAAGTGCAACCCTATCCATAAGTGCAACCCTAAGTGCAACCCTATCCCTAAGTGCAACCCTATCCCTAAGTGCAACCCTATCCCTAAGTGCAACCCTAAGTGCAACCCTATCCCTAAGTGCAACCCTATCCCTAAGTGCAACCCTGAGTGCAACCCTAAGTGCAACCCTATCCCTAAGTGCAACCCTAAGTGCAACCCTATCCCTAAGTGCAACCTTAAGTGCAACCCTATCCCTTAGTGCAACCTTTAGTGCAACCCTAAGTGCAACCCTAAGTGCAACCCTATCCCTAAGTGCAACCCTAAGTGCAACCCTATCCCTAAGTGCAACCCTATCCCTAAGTGCAACCCTAAGTGCAACCCTATCCCTAAATGCAACCCTAAGTGCAACCCTATCCCTAAGTGCAACCCTAAGTGCAACCCTAAGTGCAACCCTATCCCTAAGTGCAACCCTAAGTGCAACCCTATCCCTAAGTGCAACCCTAAGTGCAACCCTAAGTGCAACCCTAAGTGCAACCCTATCCCTAAGTGCAACCCTATCCCTAAGTGCAACCCTATCCCTGAGTGCAACCCTATCCCTAAGTGCAACCCTATCCCTAAGTGCAACCCTATCCCTAAGTGCAACCCTAAGTGCAACCCTAAGTGCAACCCTAAGTGCAACCCTAAGTGCAACCCTATCCCTAAGTGCAACCCTATCCCTAAGTGCAACCCTATCCATAAGTGCAACCCTAAGTGCAACCCTATCCCTAAGTGCAACCCTATCCCTAAGTGCAACCCTATCCCTAAGTGCAACCCTATCCCTAAGTGCAACCCTAAGTGCAACCCTATCCCTAAGTGCAACCCTATCCCTAAGTGCAACCCTGAGTGCAACCCTAAGTGCAACCCTATCCCTAAGTGCAACCCTAAGTGCAACCCTATCCCTAAGTGCAACCCTAAGTGCAACCCTATCCCTTAGTGCAACCTTTAGTGCAACCCTAAGTGCAACCCTAAGTGCAACCCTATCCCTAAGTGCAACCCTAAGTGCAACCCTATCCCTAAGTGCAACCCTATCCCTAAGTGCAACCCTATCCCTAAGTGCAACCCTAAGTGCAACCGTAAGTGCAACCCTAAGTGCAACCCTATCCCTAAGTGCAACCCTATCCCTAAGTGCAACCCTAAGTGCAACCCTAAGTGCAACCCTATCCCTAAGTGCAACCCTATCCCTAAGTGCAACCCTATCCCTAAGTGCAACCCTATCCATAAGTGCAACCCTAAGTGCAACCCTATCCCTAAGTGCAACCCTATCCCTAAGTGCAACCCTATCCCTAAGTGCAACCCTAAGTGCAACCCTATCCCTAAGTGCAACCCTAAGTGCAACCCTATCCCTTAGTGCAACCTTTAGTGCAACCCTAAGTGCAACCCTAAGTGCAACCCTATCCCTAAGTGCAACCCTAAGTGCAACCCTATCCCTAAGTGCAACCCTATCCCTAAGTGCAACCCTAAGTGCAACCGTAAGTGCAACCCTAAGTGCAACCCTATCCCTAAGTGCAACCCTATCCCTAAGTGCAACCCTAAGTGCAACCCTATCCCTAAGTGCAACCCTAAGTGCAACCCTATCCCTAAGTGCAACCCTAAGTGCAACCCTATCCCTAAGTGCAACCCTAAGTGCAACCCTAAGTGCAACCCTATCGCTAAGTGCAACCCTAAGTCCAACCCTATCCCTAAGTGCAACCCTGAGTGCAACCCTAAGTGCAACCCTATCCCTAAGTGCAACCCTAAGTGCAACCCTATCCCTAAGTGCAACCCTAAGTGCAACCCTATCCCTAAGTGCAACCCTAAGTGCAACCCTATCCCTAAGTGCAACCCTATCCTTAAGTGCAACCCTATCCCTAAGTGCAACCCTATCCCTAAGTGCAACCCTATCCCTAAGTGCAACCCTATCCCTAAGTGCAACCCTGAGTGCAACCCTGAGTGCAACCCTAAGTGCAACCCTAAGTGCAACCCTAAGTGCAACCCTATCCCTAAGTGCAACCCTAAGTGCAACCCTATCCCTAAGTGCAACCCTAAGTGCAACCCTATCCCTAAGTGCAACCCTATCCCTAAGTGCAACCCTATCCCTAAGTGCAACCCTGAGTGCAACCCTAAGTGCAACCCTATCCCTAAGTGCAACCCTAAGTGCAACCCTATCCCTAAGTGCAACCCTAAGTGCAACCCTATCCCTAAGTGCAACCCTAAGTGCAACCCTAAGTGCAACCCTAAGTGCAACCCTATCCCTAAGTGCAACCCTAAGTGGAACCCTATCCCTAAGTGCAACCCTATCCCTAAGTGCAACCCTATCCCTAAGTGCAACCCTATCCCTGAGTGCTACCCTGAGTGCAACCCTAAGTGCAACCCTATCCCTAAATGCAACCCTAAGTGCAACCCTAAGTGCAACCCTAAGTGCAACCCTATCCCTAAGTGCAACCCTATCCCTGAGTGCAACCCTGAGTGCAACCCTAAGTGCAACCCTATCCCTAAGTGCAACCCTAAGTGCAACCCTATCCCTAAGTGAAACCCTAAGTACAACCCTGAGTGCAACCCTAAGTGCAACCCTAAGTGCAACCCTATCCCTAAGTGCAACCCTAAGTGCAACCCTATCCCTAAGTGCAACCATAAGTGCAACCCTAAGTGCAACCCTATCCCTAAGTGCAACCCTATCCCTGAGTGCAACCCTATCTCTAAGTGCAACCCTAAGTGCAACCCTATCCCTAAGTGCAACCCTATCCCAAAGTGCAACCGAGTGCAACCCTAAGTGCAACCCTATCCCTAAGTGCAACCCTAAGTGCAACCCTATCCCTAAATGCAACCCTAAGTGCAACCCTTTCCCTAAGTGCAACCCTAAGTGCAACCCTAAGTGCAACCCTATCCCTAAGTGCAACCCTAAGTGGAACCCTATCCCTAAGTGCAGCCCTATCCCTAAGTGCAACCCTATCCATAAGTGCAACCCTATCCCTAAGTGCAACCCTATCCCTAAGTGCAACCCTAAGTGCAACCCTATCCCTAAGTGCAACCCTAAGTGCAACCTCTAAGTGCAACCCTAAGTGCAACCCTATCCTTAAGTGCAACCCTAAGTGCAACCCTATCCCTAAGTGCAACCCTATCCCTAAGTGCAACCCTATCCCTAAGTGCAACCCTATCCCTGAGTGCAACCGAGTGCAACCCTAAGTGCAACCCTATCCCTAAGTGCAACCCTAAGTGCAACCCTATCCCTAAGTGCAACCCTAAGTGCAACCCTATCCCTAAGTGCAACCCTGAGTGCAACCGTAAGTGCAACCCTAAGTGCAACCCTATCCCTAAGTGCAACCCTATCCCGAAGTGCAACCCTATCCCTAAGTGCAACCCTAAGTGCAACCCTATCCCTAAGTGCAACCCTAAGTGCAACCCTATCCCTAAGTGCAACCCTGAGTGCAACCGTAAGTGCAACCCTAAGTGCAACCCTATCCCTAAGTGCAACCCTATCCCGAAGTGCAACCCTATCCCTAAGTACAACCCTGAGTGCAACCCTATCCCTAAGTGCAACCCTATCCCTAAGTGCAACCCTATCCCTAAGTGCAACCCTAAGTGCAACCCTATCCCTAAGTGCAACCCTAAGTGCAACCCTATCCCTAAGTGCAACCCTAAGTGCAACCCTATCCCTAAGTGCAACCCTGAGTGCAACCGTAAGTGCAACCCTATCCCTAAGTGCAACCCTATCCCTAAGTGCAACCCTATCCCTAAGTGCAACCCTATTCCTAAGTGCAACCCTGAGTGCAACCCTATCCCTAAGTGCAACCCTAAGTGGAACCCTATCCCTAAGTACAACCCTGAGTGCAACCCTATCCCTAAGTGCAACCCTATCCCTAAGTGCAACCCTATCCCTAAGTGCAACCCTAAGTGCAACCCTATCCCTAAGTGCAACCCTAAGTGCAACCCTATCCCTAAGTGCAACCCTAAGTGCAACCCTATCCCTAAGTGCAACCCTGAGTGCAACCGTAAGTGCAACCCTATCCCTAAGTGCAACCCTATCCCTAAGTGCAACCCTATCCCTAAGTGCAACCCTATCCCTAAGTGCAACCCTATCCATAAGTGCAACCCTATCCCTGAGTGCAACCCTGAGTGCAACCCTAAGGTCAACCCTATCCCTAAGTGCAACCCTAAGTGCAACCCTATCCCTAAGTGCAACCCTATCCCTAAGTGCAACCCTATCCCTAAGTGCAACCCTATCCCTAAGTGCAACCCTATCCCTAAGTGCAACCCTATCCCTAAGTGCAACCCTATCCCTGAGTGCTACCCTGAGTGCAACCCTAAGTGCAACCCTATCCCTAAGTGCAACCCTAAGTGCAACCCTAAGTGCAACCCTATCCCTAAGTGCAACCCTATCCCTAAGTGCAACCCTATCCCTGAGTGCAACCCTGAGTGCAACCCTAAGTGCAACCCTATCCCTAAGTGCAACCCTAAGTGCAACCCTATCCCTAAGTGAAACCCTAAGTGCAACCCTGAGTGCAACCCTAAGTGCAACCCTAAGTGCAACCCTATCCCTAAGTGCAACCCTAAGTGCAACCCTATCCCTAAGTGCAACCCTATCCCTAAGTGCAACCCTATCCCTAAGTGCAACCCTATCCCTAAGTGCAACCCTAAGTGCAACCCTATCTCTAAGTGCAACCCTATCCATAAGTGCAACCCTAAGTGCAACCCTATCCCTAAGTGCAACCCTATCCCTAAGTGCAACCCTATCCCTAAGTGCAACCCTATCCCTAAGTGCAACCCTAAGTGCAACCCTATCCCTAAGTGCAACCCTATCCCTAAGTGCAACCCTGAGTGCAACCCTAAGTGCAACCCTATCCCTAAGTGCAACCCTAAGTGCAACCCTATCCCTAAGTGCAACCCTAAGTGCAACCCTATCCCTTAGTGCAACCTTTAGTGCAACCCTAAGTGCAACCCTATCCCTAAGTGCAACCCTAAGTGCAACCCTATCCCTAAGTGCAACCCTAAGTGCAACCCTATCTCTAAGTGCAACCCTAAGTCCAACCCTATCCCTAAGTGCAACCCTGAGTGCAACCCTAAGTGCAACCCTATCCCTAAGTGCAACCCTAAGTGCAACCCTATCCCTAAGTGCAACCCTAAGTGCAACCCTATCCCTAAGTGCAACCCTAAGTGCAACCCTATCCCTAAGTGCAACCCTAAGTGCAACCCTATCCCTAAGTGCAACCCTATCCCTAAGTGCAACCCTAAGTGCAACCCTATCCCTAAGTGCAACCCTAAGTGCAACCCTATCCCTAAGTGCAACCCTAAGTGCAACCCTAAGTGCAACCCTAAGTGCAACCCTATCCCTAAGTGCAACCCTATCCCTAAGTGCAACCCTGAGTGCAACCCTGAGTGCAACCCTAAGTGCAACCCTAAGTGCAACCCTAAGTGCAACCCTATCCCTAAGTGCAACCCTAAGTGCAACCCTATCCCTAAGTGCAACCCTAAGTGCAACCGTAAGTGCAACCCTAAGTGCAACCGTAAGTGCAACCCTATCCCTAAGTGCAACCCTATCCCTAAGTGCAACCCTATCCCTAAGTGCAACCCTAAGTGCAACCCTATCTCTAAGTGCAACCCTAAGTGCAACCCTATCCCTAAGTGCAACCCTATCCCTAAGTGCAACCCTATCCCTAAGTGCAACCCTGAGTGCAACCCTAAGTGCAACCCTATCCCTAAGTGCAACCCTAAGTGCAACCCTATCCCTAAGTGCAACCCTAAGTGCAACCCTATCCCTAAGTGCAACCCTAAGTGCAACCCTAAGTGCAACCCTAAGTGCAACCCTATCCCTAAGTGCAACCCTAAGTGGAACCCTATCCCTAAGTGCAACCCTATCCCTAAGTGCAACCCTATCCCTAAGTGCAACCCTATCCCTGAGTGCTACCCTGAGTGCAACCCTAAGTGCAACCCTATCCCTAAATGCAACCCTAAGTGCAACCCTAAGTGCAACCCTAAGTGCAACCCTATCCCTAAGTGCAACCCTATCCCTAAGTGCAACCCTATCCCTGAGTGCAACCCTGAGTGCAACCCTAAGTGCAACCCTATCCCTAAGTGCAACCCTAAGTGCAACCCTATCCCTAAGTGAAACCCTAAGTACAACCCTGAGTGCAACCCTAAGTGCAACCCTAAGTGCAACCCTATCCCTAAGTGCAACCCTAAGTGCAACCCTATCCCTAAGTGCAACCATAAGTGCAACCCTAAGTGCAACCCTATCCCTAAGTGCAACCCTATCCCTGAGTGCAACCCTATCTCTAAGTGCAACCCTAAGTGCAACCCTATCCCTAAGTGCAACCCTATCCCTAAGTGCAACCGAGTGCAATCCTAAGTGCAACCCTATCCCTAAGTGCAACCCTAAGTGCAACCCTATCCCTAAATGCAACCCTAAGTGCAACCCTTTCCCTAAGTGCAACCCTAAGTGCAACCCTAAGTGCAACCCTATCCCTAAGTGCAACCCTAAGTGGAACCCTATCCCTAAGTGCAACCCTATCCCTAAGTGCAACCCTATCCATAAGTGCAACCCTATCCCTGAGTGCAACCCTGAGTGCAACCCTAAGTGCAACCCTATCCCTAAGTGCAACCCTAAGTGCAACCCTATCCCTAAGTGCAACCCTAAGTGCAACCTCTAAGTGCAACCCTAAGTGCAACCCTATCCTTAAGTGCAACCCTAAGTGCAACCCTATCCCTAAGTGCAACCCTATCCCTAAGTGCAACCCTATCCCTAAGTGCAACCCTATCCCTGAGTGCAACCGAGTGCAACCCTAAGTGCAACCCTATCCCTAAGTGCAACCCTAAGTGCAACCCTATCCCTAAGTGCAACCCTAAGTGCAACCCTATCCCTAAGTGCAACCCTGAGTGCAACCGTAAGTGCAACCCTAAGTGCAACCCTATCCCTAAGTGCAACCCTATCCCGAAGTGCAACCCTATCCCTAAGTACAACCCTGAGTGCAACCCTATCCCTAAGTGCAACCCTATCCCTAAGTGCAACCCTATCCCTAAGTGCAACCCTAAGTGCAACCCTATCCCTAAGTGCAACCCTAAGTGCAACCCTATCCCTAAGTGCAACCCTAAGTGCAACCCTATCCCTAAGTGCAACCCTGAGTGCAACCGTAAGTGCAACCCTATCCCTAAGTGCAACCCTATCCCTAAGTGCAACCCTATCCCTAAGTGCAACCCTATTCCTAAGTGCAACCCTGAGTGCAACCCTATCCCTAAGTGCAACCCTAAGTGGAACCCTATCCCTAAGTGCAACCCTATCCCTAAGTGCAACCCTATCCATAAGTGCAACCCTATCCCTGAGTGCAACCCTGAGTGCAACCCTAAGGTCAACCCTATCCCTAAGTGCAACCCTAAGTGCAACCCTATCCCTAAGTGCAACCCTATCCCTAAGTGCAACCCTATCCCTAAGTGCAACCCTATCCCTAAGTGCAACCCTATCCCTAAGTGCAACCCTATCCCTGAGTGCTACCCTGAGTGCAACCCTAAGTGCAACCCTATCCCTAAGTGCAACCCTAAGTGCAACCCTAAGTGCAACCCTATCCCTAAGTGCAACCCTATCCCTAAGTGCAACCCTATCCCTGAGTGCAACCCTGAGTGCAACCCTAAGTGCAACCCTATCCCTAAGTGCAACCCTAAGTGCAACCCTATCCCTAAGTGAAACCCTAAGTGCAACCCTGAGTGCAACCCTAAGTGCAACCCTAAGTGCAACCCTATCCCTAAGTGCAACCCTAAGTGCAACCCTATCCCTAAGTGCAACCCTATCCCTAAGTGCAACCCTATCCCTAAGTGCAACCCTATCCCTAAGTGCAACCCTAAGTGCAACCCTATCTCTAAGTGCAACCCTATCCATAAGTGCAACCCTAAGTGCAACCCTATCCCTAAGTGCAACCCTATCCCTAAGTGCAACCCTATCCCTAAGTGCAACCCTATCCCTAAGTGCAACCCTAAGTGCAACCCTATCCCTAAGTGCAACCCTATCCCTAAGTGCAACCCTGAGTGCAACCCTAAGTGCAACCCTATCCCTAAGTGCAACCCTAAGTGCAACCCTATCCCTAAGTGCAACCCTAAGTGCAACCCTATCCCTTAGTGCAACCTTTAGTGCAACCCTAAGTGCAACCCTATCCCTAAGTGCAACCCTAAGTGCAACCCTATCCCTAAGTGCAACCCTAAGTGCAACCCTATCTCTAAGTGCAACCCTAAGTCCAACCCTATCCCTAAGTGCAACCCTGAGTGCAACCCTAAGTGCAACCCTATCCCTAAGTGCAACCCTAAGTGCAACCCTATCCCTAAGTGCAACCCTAAGTGCAACCCTATCCCTAAGTGCAACCCTAAGTGCAACCCTATCCCTAAGTGCAACCCTAAGTGCAACCCTATCCCTAAGTGCAACCCTATCCCTAAGTGCAACCCTAAGTGCAACCCTATCCCTAAGTGCAACCCTAAGTGCAACCCTATCCCTAAGTGCAACCCTAAGTGCAACCCTAAGTGCAACCCTAAGTGCAACCCTATCCCTAAGTGCAACCCTATCCCTAAGTGCAACCCTGAGTGCAACCCTGAGTGCAACCCTAAGTGCAACCCTAAGTGCAACCCTAAGTGCAACCCTATCCCTAAGTGCAACCCTAAGTGCAACCCTATCCTTAAGTGCAACCCTAAGTGCAACCGTAAGTGCAACCCTAAGTGCAACCGTAAGTGCAACCCTATCCCTAAGTGCAACCCTATCCCTAAGTGCAACCCTATCCCTAAGTGCAACCCTAAGTGCAACCCTATCTCTAAGTGCAACCCTAAGTGCAACCCTATCCCTAAGTGCAACCCTATCCCTAAGTGCAACCCTATCCCTAAGTGCAACCCTGAGTGCAACCCTAAGTGCAACCCTATCCCTAAGTGCAACCCTAAGTGCAACCCTATCCCTAAGTGCAACCCTAAGTGCAACCCTATCCCTAAGTGCAACCCTAAGTGCAACCCTAAGTGCAACCCTAAGTGCAACCCTATCCCTAAGTGCAACCCTAAGTGGAACCCTATCCCTAAGTGCAACCCTATCCCTAAGTGCAACCCTATCCCTAAGTGCAACCCTATCCCTGAGTGCTACCCTGAGTGCAACCCTAAGTGCAACCCTATCCCTAAATGCAACCCTAAGTGCAACCCTAAGTGCAACCCTATCCCTAAGTGCAACCCTATCCCTAAGTGCAACCCTATCCCTGAGTGCAACCCTGAGTGCAACCCTAAGTGCAACCCTATCCCTAAGTGCAACCCTAAGTGCAACCCTATCCCTAAGTGAAACCCTAAGTACAACCCTGAGTGCAACCCTAAGTGCAACCCTAAGTGCAACCCTATCCCTAAGTGCAACCCTAAGTGCAACCCTATCCCTAAGTGCAACCATAAGTGCAACCCTAAGTGCAACCCTATCCCTAAGTGCAACCCTATCCCTGAGTGCAACCCTATCTCTAAGTGCAACCCTAAGTGCAACCCTATCCCTAAGTGCAACCCTATCCCTAAGTGCAACCGAGTGCAATCCTAAGTGCAACCCTATCCCTAAGTGCAACCCTAAGTGCAACCCTATCCCTAAATGCAACCCTAAGTGCAACCCTTTCCCTAAGTGCAACCCTAAGTGCAACCCTAAGTGCAACCCTATCCCTAAGTGCAACCCTAAGTGGAACCCTATCCCTAAGTGCAACCCTATCCCTAAGTGCAACCCTATCCATAAGTGCAACCCTATCCCTGAGTGCAACCCTGAGTGCAACCCTAAGTGCAACCCTATCCCTAAGTGCAACCCTAAGTGCAACCCTATCCCTAAGTGCAACCCTAAGTGCAACCTCTAAGTGCAACCCTAAGTGCAACCCTATCCTTAAGTGCAACCCTAAGTGCAACCCTATCCCTAAGTGCAACCCTATCCCTAAGTGCAACCCTATCCCTAAGTGCAACCCTATCCCTGAGTGCAACCGAGTGCAACCCTAAGTGCAACCCTATCCCTAAGTGCAACCCTAAGTGCAACCCTATCCCTAAGTGCAACCCTAAGTGCAACCCTATCCCTAAGTGCAACCCTGAGTGCAACCGTAAGTGCAACCCTAAGTGCAACCCTATCCCTAAGTGCAACCCTATCCCGAAGTGCAACCCTATCCCTAAGTGCAACCCTAAGTGCAACCCTATCCCTAAGTGCAACCCTAAGTGCAACCCTATCCCTAAGTGCAACCCTGAGTGCAACCGTAAGTGCAACCCTAAGTGCAACCCTATCCCTAAGTGCAACCCTATCCCTGAGTGCAACCCTATCTCTAAGTGCAACCCTAAGTGCAACCCTATCCCTAAGTGCAACCCTATCCCTAAGTGCAACCCTAAGTGCAACCCTATCCCTAAGTGCAACCCTATCCATAAGTGCAACCCTAAGTGCAACCCTATCCCTAAGTGCAACCCTATCCCTAAGTGCAACCCTATCCCTAAGTGCAACCCTATCCCTAAGTGCAACCCTAAGTGCAACCCTATCCCTAAGTGCAACCCTATCCCTAAGTGCAACCCTGAGTGCAACCCTAAGTGCAACCCTATCCCTAAGTGCAACCCTAAGTGCAACCCTATCCCTTAGTGCAACCTTTAGTGCAACCCTAAGTGCAACCCTAAGTGCAACCCTATCCCTAAGTGCAACCCTAAGTGCAACCCTATCCCTAAGTGCAACCCTATCCCTAAGTGCAACCCTATCCCTAAGTGCAACCCTAAGTGCAACCGTAAGTGCAACCCTAAGTGCAACCCTATCCCTAAGTGCAACCCTATCCCTAAGTGCAACCCTAAGTGCAACCCTAAGTGCAACCCTATCCCTAAGTGCAACCGTATCCCTAAGTGCAACCCTATCCCTAAGTGCAACCCTAAGTGCAACCCTATCCCTAAGTGCAACCCTATCCATAAGTGCAACCCTAAGTGCAACCCTATCCCTAAGTGCAACCCTATCCCTAAGTGCAACCCTATCCCTAAGTGCAACCCTATCCCTAAGTGCAACCCTAAGTGCAACCCTATCCCTAAGTGCAACCCTATCCCTAAGTGCAACCCTGAGTGCAACCCTAAGTGCAACCCTATCCCTAAGTGCAACCCTAAGTGCAACCCTATCCCTAAGTGCAACCCTAAGTGCAACCCTATCCCTTAGTGCAACCTTTAGTGCAACCCTAAGTGCAACCCTAAGTGCAACCCTATCCCTAAGTGCAACCCTAAGTGCAACCCTATCCCTAAGTGCAACCCTATCCCTAAGTGCAACCCTAAGTGCAACCGTAAGTGCAACCCTAAGTGCAACCCTATCCCTAAGTGCAACCCTATCCCTAAGTGCAACCCTAAGTGCAACCCTATCCCTAAGTGCAACCCTAAGTGCAACCCTATCCCTAAGTGCAACCCTAAGTGCAACCCTATCCCTAAGTGCAACCCTAAGTGCAACCCTAAGTGCAACCCTATCTCTAAGTGCAACCCTAAGTCCAACCCTATCCCTAAGTGCAACCCTGAGTGCAACCCTAAGTGTAACCCTATCCCTAAGTGCAACCCTAAATGCAACCCTATCCCTAAGTGCAACCCTAAGTGCAACCCTATCCCTAAGTGCAACCCTAAGTGCAACCCTATCCCTAAGTGCAACCCTATCCTTAAGTGCAACCCTATCCCTAAGTGCAACCCTATCCCTAAGTGCAACCCTATCCCTAAGTGCAACCCTATCCCTAAGTGCAACCCTGAGTGCAACCCTGAGTGCAACCCTAAGTGCAACCCTAAGTGCAACCCTATCCCTAAGTGCAACCCTAAGTGCAACCCTATCCCTAAGTGCAACCCTAAGTGCAACCGTAAGTGCAACCCTAAGTGCAACCGTAAGTGCAACCCTATCCCTAAGTGCAACCCTAAGTGCAACCCTATCTCTAAGTGCAACCCTAAGTGCAACCCTATCCCTAAGTGCAACCCTATCCCTAAGTGCAACCCTATCCCTAAGTGCAACCCTGAGTGCAACCCTAAGTGCAACCCTATCCCTAAGTGCAACCCTAAGTGCAACCCTATCCCTAAGTGCAACCCTAAGTGCAACCCTATCCCTAAGTGCAACCCTAAGTGCAACCCTAAGTGCAACCCTAAGTGCAACCCTATCCCTAAGTGCAACCCTAAGTGGAACCCTATCCCTAAGTGCAACCCTATCCCTAAGTGCAACCCTATCCCTAAGTGCAACCCTATCCCTGAGTGCTACCCTGAGTGCAACCCTAAGTGCAACCCTATCCCTAAATGCAACCCTAAGTGCAACCCTAAGTGCAACCCTAAGTGCAACCCTATCCCTAAGTGCAACCCTATCCCTAAGTGCAACCCTATCCCTAAGTGCAACCCTATCCCTGAGTGCAACCCTGAGTGCAACCCTAAGTGCAACCCTATCCCTAAGTGCAACCCTAAGTGCAACCCTAAGTGCAACCCTAAGTGCAACCCTATCCCTAAGTGCAACCCTATCCCTAAGTGCAACCCTATCCATAAGTGCAACCCTAAGTGCAACCCTATCCCTAAGTGCAACCCTATCCCTAAGTGCAACCCTATCCCTAAGTGCAACCCTATCCCTAAGTGCAACCCTAAGTGCAACCCTATCCCTAAGTGCAACCCTATCCCTAAGTGCAACCCTGAGTGCAACCCTAAGTGCAACCCTATCCCTAAGTGCAACCCTAAGTGCAACCCTATCCCTAAGTGCAACCCTAAGTGCAACCCTATCCCTTAGTGCAACCTTTAGTGCAACCCTAAGTGCAACCCTAAGTGCAACCCTATCCCTAAGTGCAACCCTAAGTGCAACCCTATCCCTAAGTGCAACCCTATCCCTAAGTGCAACCCTATCCCTAAGTGCAACCCTAAGTGCAACCGTAAGTGCAACCCTAAGTGCAACCCTATCCCTAAGTGCAACCCTATCCCTAAGTGCAACCCTAAGTGCAACCCTAAGTGCAACCCTATCCCTAAGTGCAACCCTATCCCTTAGTGCAACCTTTAGTGCAACCCTAAGTGCAACCCTAAGTGCAACCCTATCCCTAAGTGCAACCCTAAGTGCAACCCTATCCCTAAGTGCAACCCTATCCCTAAGTGCAACCCTAAGTGCAACCGTAAGTGCAACCCTAAGTGCAACCCTATCCCTAAGTGCAACCCTATCCCTAAGTGCAACCCTAAGTGCAACCCTAAGTGCAACCCTATCCCTAAGTGCAACCCTATCCCTAAGTGCAACCCTATCCCTAAGTGCAACCCTATCCATAAGTGCAACCCTAAGTGCAACCCTATCCCTAAGTGCAACCCTATCCCTAAGTGCAACCCTATCCCTAAGTGCAACCCTATCCCTAAGTGCAACCCTAAGTGCAACCCTATCCCTAAGTGCAACCCTAAGTGCAACCCTATCCCTTAGTGCAACCTTTAGTGCAACCCTAAGTGCAACCCTAAGTGCAACCCTATCCCTAAGTGCAACCCTAAGTGCAACCCTATCCCTAAGTGCAACCCTATCCCTAAATGCAACCCTAAGTGCAACCGTAAGTGCAACCCTAAGTGCAACCCTATCCCTAAGTGCAACCCTATCCCTAAGTGCAACCCTAAGTGCAACCCTATCCCTAAGTGCAACCCTAAGTGCAACCCTATCCCTAAGTGCAACCCTAAGTGCAACCTTATCCCTAAGTGCAACCCTAAGTGCAACCCTAAGTGCAACCCTATCGCTAAGTGCAACCCTAAGTCCAACCCTATCCCTAAGTGCAACCCTGAGTGCAACCCTAAGTGCAACCCTATCCCTAAGTGCAACCCTAAGTGCAACCCTATCCCTAAGTGCAACCCTAAGTGCAACCCTATCCCTAAGTGCAACCCTAAGTGCAACCCTATCCCTAAGTGCAACCCTATCCTTAAGTGCAACCCTATCCCTAAGTGCAACCCTATCCCTAAGTGCAACCCTATCCCTAAGTGCAACCCTATCCCTAAGTGCAACCCTGAGTGCAACCCTGAGTGCAACCCTAAGTGCAACCCTAAGTGCAACCCTAAGTGCAACCCTATCCCTAAGTGCAACCCTAAGTGCAACCCTATCCCTAAGTGCAACCCTAAGTGCAACCGTAAGTGCAACCCTAAGTGCAACCGTAAGTGCAACCCTATCCCTAAGTGCAACCCTAAGTGCAACCCTATCCCTAAGTGCAACCCTATCCCTAAGTGCAACCCTATCCCTAAGTGCAACCCTGAGTGCAACCCTAAGTGCAACCCTATCCCTAAGTGCAACCCTAAGTGCAACCCTATCCCTAAGTGCAACCCTAAGTGCAACCCTATCCCTAAGTGCAACCCTAAGTGCAACCCTAAGTGCAACCCTAAGTGCAACCCTATCCCTAAGTGCAACCCTATCCCTAAGTGCAACCCTATCCCTAAGTGCAACCCTATCCCTGAGTGCTACCCTGAGTGCAACCCTAAGTGCAACCCTATCCCTAAATGCAACCCTAAGTGCAACCCTAAGTGCAACCCTAAGTGCAACCCTATCCCTAAGTGCAACCCTATCCCTGAGTGCAACCCTGAGTGCAACCCTAAATGCAACCCTATCCCTAAGTGCAACCCTAAGTGCAACCCTATCCCTAAGTGAAACCCTAAGTACAACCCTGAGTGCAACCCTAAGTGCAACCCTAAGTGCAACCCTATCCCTAAGTGCAACCCTAAGTGCAACCCTATCCCTAAGTGCAACCATAAGTGCAACCCTAAGTGCAACCCTATCCCTAAGTGCAACCCTATCCCTGAGTGCAACCCTATCTCTAAGTGCAACCCTAAGTGCAACCCTATCCCTAAGTGCAACCCTATCCCTAAGTGCAACCGAGTGCAACCCTAAGTGCAACCCTATCCCTAAGTGCAACCCTAAGTGCAACCCTATCCCTAAATGCAACCCTAAGTGCAACCCTTTCCCTAAGTGCAACCCTAAGTGCAACCCTAAGTGCAACCCTATCCCTAAGTGCAACCCTAAGTGGAACCCTATCCCTAAGTGCAACCCTATCCCTAAGTGCAACCCTATCCATAAGTGCAACCCTATCCCTGAGTGCAACCCTGAGTGCAACCCTAAGTGCAACCCTATCCCTAAGTGCAACCCTAAGTGCAACCCTATCCCTAAGTGCAACCCTAAGTGCAACCTCTAAGTGCAACCCTAAGTGCAACCCTATCCTTAAGTGCAACCCTAAGTGCAACCCTATCCCTAAGTGCAACCCTATCCCTAAGTGCAACCCTATCCCTAAGTGCAACCCTATCCCTGAGTGCAACCGAGTGCAACCCTAAGTGCAACCCTATCCCTAAGTGCAACCCTAAGTGCAACCCTATCCCTAAGTGCAACCCTAAGTGCAACCCTATCCCTAAGTGCAACCCTGAGTGCAACCGTAAGTGCAACCCTAAGTGCAACCCTATCCCTAAGTGCAACCCTATCCCGAAGTGCAACCCTATCCCTAAGTGCAACCCTAAGTGCAACCCTATCCCTAAGTGCAACCCTAAGTGCAACCCTATCCCTAAGTGCAACCCTGAGTGCAACCGTAAGTGCAACCCTAAGTGCAACCCTATCCCTAAGTGCAACCCTATCCCGAAGTGCAACCCTATCCCTAAGTACAACCCTGAGTGCAACCCTATCCCTAAGTGCAACCCTATCCCTAAGTGCAACCCTATCCCTAAGTGCAACCCTAAGTGCAACCCTATCCCTAAGTGCAACCCTAAGTGCAACCCTATCCCTAAGTGCAACCCTAAGTGCAACCCTATCCCTAAGTGCAACCCTGAGTGCAACCGTAAGTGCAACCCTATCCCTAAGTGCAACCCTATCCCTAAGTGCAACCCTATCCCTAAGTGCAACCCTGAGTGCAACCCTATCCCTAAGTGCAACCCTAAGTGGAACCCTATCCCTAAGTGCAACCCTATCCCTAAGTGCAACCCTATCCATAAGTGCAACCCTATCCCTGAGTGCAACCCTGAGTGCAACCCTAAGGTCAACCCTATCCCTAAGTGCAACCCTAAGGTCAACCCTATCCCTAAGTGCAACCCTAAGTGCAACCCTATCCCTAAGTGCAACCCTATCCCTAAGTGCAACCCTATCCCTAAGTGCAACCCTATCCCTGAGTGCTACCCTGAGTGCAACCCTAAGTGCAACCCTATCCCTAAGTGCAACCCTAAGTGCAACCCTAAGTGCAACCCTATCCCTAAGTGCAACCCTATCCCTAAGTGCAACCCTATCCCTAAGTGCAACCCTAAGTGCAACCCTAAGTGCAACCCTATCCCTAAGTGCAACCGTATCCCTAAGTGCAACCCTATCCCTAAGTGCAACCCTATCCCTAAGTGCAACCCTAAGTGCAACCCTATCCCTAAGTGCAACCCTATCCATAAGTGCAACCCTAAGTGCAACCCTATCCCTAAGTGCAACCCTATCCCTAAGTGCAACCCTATCCCTAAGTGCAACCCTATCCCTAAGTGCAACCCTAAGTGCAACCCTATCCCTAAGTGCAACCCTATCCCTAAGTGCAACCCTGAGTGCAACCCTAAGTGCAACCCTATCCCTAAGTGCAACCCTAAGTGCAACCCTATCCCTAAGTGCAACCCTAAGTGCAACCCTATCCCTTAGTGCAACCTTTAGTGCAACCCTAAGTGCAACCCTAAGTGCAACCCTATCCCTAAGTGCAACCCTAAGTGCAACCCTATCCCTAAGTGCAACCCTAAGTGCAACCCTATCCCTAAGTGCAACCCTAAGTGCAACCCTATCCCTAAGTGCAACCCTAAGTGCAACCCTATCCCTAAGTGCAACCCTAAGTGCAACCCTAAGTGCAACCCTATCTCTAAGTGCAACCCTAAGTCCAACCCTATCCCTAAGTGCAACCCTGAGTGCAACCCTAAGTGTAACCCTATCCCTAAGTGCAACCCTAAATGCAACCCTATCCCTAAGTGCAACCCTAAGTGCAACCCTATCCCTAAGTGCAACCCTAAGTGCAACCCTATCCCTAAGTGCAACCCTATCCTTAAGTGCAACCCTATCCCTAAGTGCAACCCTATCCCTAAGTGCAACCCTATACCTAAGTGCAACCCTATCCCTAAGTGCAACCCTGAGTGCAACCCTGAGTGCAACCCTAAGTGCAACCCTAAGTGCAACCCTATCCCTAAGTGCAACCCTAAGTGCAACCCTATCCCTAAGTGCAACCCTAAGTGCAACCGTAAGTGCAACCCTAAGTGCAACCGTAAGTGCAACCCTATCCCTAAGTGCAACCCTAAGTGCAACCCTATCTCTAAGTGCAACCCTAAGTGCAACCCTATCCCTAAGTGCAACCCTATCCCTAAGTGCAACCCTATCCCTAAGTGCAACCCTGAGTGCAACCCTAAGTGCAACCCTATCCCTAAGTGCAACCCTAAGTGCAACCCTATCCCTAAGTGCAACCCTAAGTGCAACCCTATCCCTAAGTGCAACCCTAAGTGCAACCCTAAGTGCAACCCTAAGTGCAACCCTATCCCTAAGTGCAACCCTAAGTGGAACCCTATCCCTAAGTGCAACCCTATCCCTAAGTGCAACCCTATCCCTAAGTGCAACCCTATCCCTGAGTGCTACCCTGAGTGCAACCCTAAGTGCAACCCTATCCCTAAATGCAACCCTAAGTGCAACCCTAAGTGCAACCCTAAGTGCAACCCTATCCCTAAGTGCAACCCTATCCCTAAGTGCAACCCTATCCCTAAGTGCAACCCTATCCCTGAGTGCAACCCTGAGTGCAACCCTAAGTGCAACCCTATCCCTAAGTGCAACCCTATCCCTAAGTGCAACCCTATCCATAAGTGCAACCCTAAGTGCAACCCTATCCCTAAGTGCAACCCTATCCCTAAGTGCAACCCTATCCCTAAGTGCAACCCTATCCCTAAGTGCAACCCTAAGTGCAACCCTATCCCTAAGTGCAACCCTATCCCTAAGTGCAACCCTGAGTGCAACCCTAAGTGCAACCCTATCCCTAAGTGCAACCCTAAGTGCAACCCTATCCCTAAGTGCAACCCTAAGTGCAACCCTATCCCTTAGTGCAACCTTTAGTGCAACCCTAAGTGCAACCCTAAGTGCAACCCTATCCCTAAGTGCAACCCTAAGTGCAACCCTATCCCTAAGTGCAACCCTATCCCTAAGTGCAACCCTATCCCTAAGTGCAACCCTAAGTGCAACCGTAAGTGCAACCCTAAGTGCAACCCTATCCCTAAGTGCAACCCTATCCCTAAGTGCAACCCTAAGTGCAACCCTAAGTGCAACCCTATCCCTAAGTGCAACCCTATCCCTAAGTGCAACCCTATCCCTAAGTGCAACCCTATCCATAAGTGCAACCCTAAGTGCAACCCTATCCCTAAGTGCAACCCTATCCCTAAGTGCAACCCTATCCCTAAGTGCAACCCTATCCCTAAGTGCAACCCTAAGTGCAACCCTATCCCTAAGTGCAACCCTAAGTGCAACCCTATCCCTTAGTGCAACCTTTAGTGCAACCCTAAGTGCAACCCTAAGTGCAACCCTATCCCTAAGTGCAACCCTAAGTGCAACCCTATCCCTAAGTGCAACCCTATCCCTAAGTGCAACCCTAAGTGCAACCGTAAGTGCAACCCTAAGTGCAACCCTATCCCTAAGTGCAACCCTATCCCTAAGTGCAACCCTAAGTGCAACCCTATCCCTAAGTGCAACCCTAAGTGCAACCCTATCCCTAAGTGCAACCCTAAGTGCAACCCTATCCCTAAGTGCAACCCTAAGTGCAACCCTAAGTGCAACCCTATCGCTAAGTGCAACCCTAAGTCCAACCCTATCCCTAAGTGCAACCCTGAGTGCAACCCTAAGTGCAACCCTATCCCTAAGTGCAACCCTAAGTGCAACCCTATCCCTAAGTGCAACCCTAAGTGCAACCCTATCCCTAAGTGCAACCCTAAGTGCAACCCTATCCCTAAGTGCAACCCTATCCTTAAGTGCAACCCTATCCCTAAGTGCAACCCTATCCCTAAGTGCAACCCTATCCCTAAGTGCAACCCTATCCCTAAGTGCAACCCTATCCCTAAGTGCAACCCTGAGTGCAACCCTGAGTGCAACCCTAAGTGCAACCCTAAGTGCAACCCTAAGTGCAACCCTATCCCTAAGTGCAACCCTAAGTGCAACCCTATCCCTAAGTGCAACCCTAAGTGCAACCGTAAGTGCAACCCTAAGTGCAACCGTAAGTGCAACCCTATCCCTAAGTGCAACCCTAAGTGCAACCCTATCCCTAAGTGCAACCCTATCCCTAAGTGCAACCCTATCCCTAAGTGCAACCCTGAGTGCAACCCTAAGTGCAACCCTATCCCTAAGTGCAACCCTAAGTGCAACCCTATCCCTAAGTGCAACCCTAAGTGCAACCCTATCCCTAAGTGCAACCCTAAGTGCAACCCTAAGTGCAACCCTAAGTGCAACCCTATCCCTAAGTGCAACCCTAAGTGGAACCCTATCCCTAAGTGCAACCCTATCCCTAAGTGCAACCCTATCCCTAAGTGCAACCCTATCCCTGAGTGCTACCCTGAGTGCAACCCTATCCCTAAGTGCAACCATAAGTGCAACCCTAAGTGCAACCCTATCCCTAAGTGCAACCCTATCCCTGAGTGCAACCCTATCTCTAAGTGCAACCCTAAGTGCAACCCTATCCCTAAGTGCAACCCTATCCCTAAGTGCAACCGAGTGCAACCCTAAGTGCAACCCTATCCCTAAGTGCAACCCTAAGTGCAACCCTATCCCTAAATGCAACCCTAAGTGCAACCCTTTCCCTAAGTGCAACCCTAAGTGCAACCCTAAGTGCAACCCTATCCCTAAGTGCAACCCTAAGTGGAACCCTATCCCTAAGTGCAACCCTATCCCTAAGTGCAACCCTATCCATAAGTGCAACCCTATCCCTGAGTGCAACCCTGAGTGCAACCCTAAGTGCAACCCTATCCCTAAGTGCAACCCTAAGTGCAACCCTATCCCTAAGTGCAACCCTAAGTGCAACCTCTAAGTGCAACCCTAAGTGCAACCCTATCCTTAAGTGCAACCCTAAGTGCAACCCTATCCCTAAGTGCAACCCTATCCCTAAGTGCAACCCTATCCCTAAGTGCAACCCTATCCCTGAGTGCAACCGAGTGCAACCCTAAGTGCAACCCTATCCCTAAGTGCAACCCTAAGTGCAACCCTATCCCTAAGTGCAACCCTAAGTGCAACCCTATCCCTAAGTGCAACCCTGAGTGCAACCGTAAGTGCAACCCTAAGTGCAACCCTATCCCTAAGTGCAACCCTATCCCGAAGTGCAACCCTATCCCTAAGTGCAACCCTAAGTGCAACCCTATCCCTAAGTGCAACCCTAAGTGCAACCCTATCCCTAAGTGCAACCCTGAGTGCAACCGTAAGTGCAACCCTATCCCTAAGTGCAACCCTATCCCTAAGTGCAACCCTATCCCTAAGTGCAACCCTGAGTGCAACCCTAAGTGCAACCCTATCCCTAAGTGCAACCCTAAGTGCAACCCTATCCCTAAGTGCAACCCTAAGTGCAACCCTAAGTGCAACCCTAAGTGCAACCCTATCCCTAAGTGCAACCCTATCCCTAAGTGCAACCCTATCCCTGAGTGCAACCCTATCCCTAAGTGCAACCCTATCCCTAAGTGCAACCCTATCCCTAAGTGCAACCCTAAGTGCAACCCTAAGTGCAACCCTATCCCTAAGTGCAACCCTATCCCTAAGTGCAACCCTATCCCTAAGTGCAACCCTATCCATAAGTGCAACCCTAAGTGCAACCCTATCCCTAAGTGCAACCCTATCCCTAAGTGCAACCCTATCCCTAAGTGCAACCCTATCCCTAAGTGCAACCCTAAGTGCAACCCTATCCCTAAGTGCAACCCTATCCCTAAGTGCAACCCTGAGTGCAACCCTAAGTGCAACCCTATCCCTAAGTGCAACCCTATCCCTAAGTGCAACCCTAAGTGCAACCCTATCCCTTAGTGCAACCTTTAGTGCAACCCTAAGTGCAACCCTAAGTGCAACCCTATCCCTAAGTGCAACCCTAAGTGCAACCCTATCCCTAAGTGCAACCCTATCCCTAAGTGCAACCCTATCCCTAAGTGCAACCCTAAGTGCAACCGTAAGTGCAACCCTAAGTGCAACCCTATCCCTAAGTGCAACCCTAACCCTAAGTGCAACCCTAAGTGCAACCCTAAGTGCAACCCTATCCCTAAGTGCAACCCTATCCCTAAGTGCAACCCTATCCCTAAGTGCAACCCTATCCCTAAGTGCAACCCTAAGTGCAACCCTATCCCTAAGTGCAACCCTATCCATAAGTGCAACCCTAAGTGCAACCCTATCCCTAAGTGCAACCCTATCCCTAAGTGCAACCCTATCCCTAAGTGCAACCCTATCCCTAAGTGCAACCCTAAGTGCAACCCTATCCCTAAGTGCAACCCTATCCCTAAGTGCAACCCTGAGTGCAACCCTAAGTGCAACCCTATCCCTAAGTGCAACCCTAAGTGCAACCCTATCCCTAAGTGCAACCCTAAGTGCAACCCTATCCCTTAGTGCAACCTTTAGTGCAACCCTAAGTGCAACCCTAAGTGCAACCCTATCCCTAAGTGCAACCCTAAGTGCAACCCTATCCCGAAGTGCAACCCTATCCCTAAGTGCAACCCTAAGTGCAACCGTAAGTGCAACCCTAAGTGCAATCCTATCCCTAAGTGCAACCCTATCCCTAAGTGCAACCCTAAGTGCAACCCTATCCCTAAGTGCAACCCTAAGTGCAACCGTAAGTGCAACCCTAAGTGCAACCCTATCCCTAAGTGCAACCCTAACCCTAAGTGCAACCCTAAGTGCAACCCTAAGTGCAACCCTATCCCTAAGTGCAACCCTATCCCTAAGTGCAACCCTATCCCTAAGTGCAACCCTATCCCTAAGTGCAACCCTAAGTGCAACCCTATCCCTAAGTGCAACCCTATCCATAAGTGCATCCATAAGTGCAACCCTATCCCTAAGTGCAACCCTATCCCTAAGTGCAACCCTATCCCTAAGTGCAACCCTATCCCTAAGTGCAACCCTAAGTGCAACCCTATCCCTAAGTGCAACCCTATCCCTAAGTGCAACCCTGAGTGCAACCCTAAGTGCAACCCTATCCCTAAGTGCAACCCTAAGTGCAACCCTATCCCTAAGTGCAACCCTAAGTGCAACCCTATCCCTTAGTGCAACCTTTAGTGCAACCCTAAGTGCAACCCTAAGTGCAACCCTATCCCTAAGTGCAACCCTAAGTGCAACCCTATCCCGAAGTGCAACCCTATCCCTAAGTGCAACCCTAAGTGCAACCGTAAGTGCAACCCTAAGTGCAATCCTATCCCTAAGTGCAACCCTATCCCTAAGTGCAACCCTAAGTGCAACCCTATCCCTAAGTGCAACCCTAAGTGCAACCCTATCCCTAAGTGCAACCCTAAGTGCAACCCTATCCCTAAGTGCAACCCTAAGTGCAACCCTAAGTGCAACCCTATCGCTAAGTGCAACCCTAAGTCCAACCCTATCCCTAAGTGCAACCCTGAGTGCAACCCTAAGTGCAACCCTATCCCTAAGTGCAACCCTAAGTGCAACCCTATCCCTAAGTGCAACCCTAAGTGCAACCCTATCCCTAAGTGCAACCCTAAGTGCAACCCTATCCCTAAGTGCAACCCTATCCTTAAGTGCAACCCTATCCCTAAGTGCAACCCTATCCCTAAGTGCAACCCTATCCCTAAGTGCAACCCTATCCCTAAGTGCAACCCTGAGTGCAACCCTGAGTGCAACCCTAAGTGCAACCCTGAGTGCAACCCTAAGTGCAACCCTATCCCTAAGTGCAACCGTAAGTGCAACCCTATCCCTAAGTGCAACCCTAAGTGCAACCCTATCTCTAAGTGCAACCCTAAGTGCAACCCTATCCCTAAGTGCAACCCTATCCCTAAGTGCAACCCTAAGTGCAACCCTATCCCTAAGTGCAACCCTATCCATAAGTGCAACCCTAAGTGCAACCCTATCCCTAAGTGCAACCCTATCCCTAAGTGCAACCCTATCCCTAAGTGCAACCCTAAGTGCAACCCTATCCCTAAGTGCAACCCTATCCCTAAGTGCAACCCTGAGTGCAACCCTAAGTGCAACCCTATCCCTAAGTGCAACCCTAAGTGCAACCCTATCCCTAAGTGCAACCTTAAGTGCAACCCTATCCCTTAGTGCAACCTTTAGTGCAACCCTAAGTGCAACCCTAAGTGCAACCCTATCCCTAAGTGCAACCCTAAGTGCAACCCTATCCCTAAGTGCAACCCTATCCCTAAGTGCAACCCTAAGTGCAACCCTATCCCTAAATGCAACCCTAAGTGCAACCCTATCCCTAAGTGCAACCCTAAGTGCAACCCTAAGTGCAACCCTATCCCTAAGTGCAACCCTAAGTGCAACCCTATCCCTAAGTGCAACCCTAAGTGCAACCCTAAGTGCAACCCTAAGTGCAACCCTATCCCTAAGTGCAACCCTATCCCTAAGTGCAACCCTATCCCTGAGTGCAACCCTATCCCTAAGTGCAACCCTATCCCTAAGTGCAACCCTATCCCTAAGTGCAACCCTAAGTGCAACCCTAAGTGCAACCCTAAGTGCAACCCTAAGTGCAACCCTATCCCTAAGTGCAACCCTATCCCTAAGTGCAACCCTATCCATAAGTGCAACCCTAAGTGCAACCCTATCCCTAAGTGCAACCCTATCCCTAAGTGCAACCCTATCCCTAAGTGCAACCCTATCCCTAAGTGCAACCCTAAGTGCAACCCTATCCCTAAGTGCAACCCTATCCCTAAGTGCAACCCTGAGTGCAACCCTAAGTGCAACCCTATCCCTAAGTGCAACCCTAAGTGCAACCCTATCCCTAAGTGCAACCCTAAGTGCAACCCTATCCCTTAGTGCAACCTTTAGTGCAACCCTAAGTGCAACCCTAAGTGCAACCCTATCCCTAAGTGCAACCCTAAGTGCAACCCTATCCCTAAGTGCAACCCTATCCCTAAGTGCAACCCTATCCCTAAGTGCAACCCTAAGTGCAACCGTAAGTGCAACCCTAAGTGCAACCCTATCCCTAAGTGCAACCCTATCCCTAAGTGCAACCCTAAGTGCAACCCTAAGTGCAACCCTATCCCTAAGTGCAACCCTATCCCTAAGTGCAACCCTATCCCTAAGTGCAACCCTATCCATAAGTGCAACCCTAAGTGCAACCCTATCCCTAAGTGCAACCCTATCCCTAAGTGCAACCCTATCCCTAAGTGCAACCCTAAGTGCAACCCTATCCCTAAGTGCAACCCTAAGTGCAACCCTATCCCTTAGTGCAACCTTTAGTGCAACCCTAAGTGCAACCCTAAGTGCAACCCTATCCCTAAGTGCAACCCTAAGTGCAACCCTATCCCTAAGTGCAACCCTATCCCTAAGTGCAACCCTAAGTGCAACCGTAAGTGCAACCCTAAGTGCAACCCTATCCCTAAGTGCAACCCTATCCCTAAGTGCAACCCTAAGTGCAACCCTATCCCTAAGTGCAACCCTAAGTGCAACCCTATCCCTAAGTGCAACCCTAAGTGCAACCCTATCCCTAAGTGCAACCCTAAGTGCAACCCTAAGTGCAACCCTATCGCTAAGTGCAACCCTAAGTCCAACCCTATCCCTAAGTGCAACCCTGAGTGCAACCCTAAGTGCAACCCTATCCCTAAGTGCAACCCTAAGTGCAACCCTATCCCTAAGTGCAACCCTAAGTGCAACCCTATCCCTAAGTGCAACCCTAAGTGCAACCCTATCCCTAAGTGCAACCCTATCCCTAAGTGCAACCCTGAGTGCAACCCTGAGTGCAACCCTAAGTGCAACCCTAAGTGCAACCCTAAGTGCAACCCTATCCCTAAGTGCAACCCTAAGTGCAACCCTATCCCTAAGTGCAACCCTAAGTGCAACCCTATCCCTAAGTGCAACCCTGAGTGCAACCCTGAGTGCAACCCTAAGTGCAACCCTAAGTGCAACCCTAAGTGCAACCCTATCCCTAAGTGCAACCCTAAGTGCAACCCTATCCCTAAGTGCAACCCTAAGTGCAACCCTATCCCTAAGTGCAACCCTAAGTGCAACCCTATCCCTAAGTGCAACCCTAAGTGCAACCCTATCCCTAAGTGCAACCCTAAGTGCAACCCTAAGTGCAACCCTATCGCTAAGTGCAACCCTAAGTCCAACCCTATCCCTAAGTGCAACCCTGAGTGCAACCCTAAGTGCAACCCTATCCCTAAGTGCAACCCTAAGTGCAACCCTATCCCTAAGTGCAACCCTAAGTGCAACCCTATCCCTAAGTGCAACCCTAAGTGCAACCCTATCCCTAAGTGCAACCCTATCCTTAAGTGCAACCCTATCCCTAAGTGCAACCCTATCCCTAAGTGCAACCCTATCCCTAAGTGCAACCCTATCCCTAAGTGCAACCCTGAGTGCAACCCTGAGTGCAACCCTAAGTGCAACCCTGAGTGCAACCCTAAGTGCAACCCTATCCCTAAGTGCAACCGTAAGTGCAACCCTATCCCTAAGTGCAACCCTAAGTGCAACCCTATCTCTAAGTGCAACCCTAAGTGCAACCCTATCCCTAAGTGCAACCCTATCCCTAAGTGCAACCCTAAGTGCAACCCTATCCCTAAGTGCAACCCTATCCATAAGTGCAACCCTAAGTGCAACCCTATCCCTAAGTGCAACCCTATCCCTAAGTGCAACCCTATCCCTAAGTGCAACCCTAAGTGCAACCCTATCCCTAAGTGCAACCCTATCCCTAAGTGCAACCCTGAGTGCAACCCTAAGTGCAACCCTATCCCTAAGTGCAACCCTAAGTGCAACCCTATCCCTAAGTGCAACCTTAAGTGCAACCCTATCCCTTAGTGCAACCTTTAGTGCAACCCTAAGTGCAACCCTAAGTGCAACCCTATCCCTAAGTGCAACCCTAAGTGCAACCCTATCCCTAAGTGCAACCCTATCCCTAAGTGCAACCCTAAGTGCAACCCTATCCCTAAATGCAACCCTAAGTGCAACCCTATCCCTAAGTGCAACCCTAAGTGCAACCCTAAGTGCAACCCTATCCCTAAGTGCAACCCTAAGTGCAACCCTATCCCTAAGTGCAACCCTAAGTGCAACCCTAAGTGCAACCCTAAGTGCAACCCTATCCCTAAGTGCAACCCTATCCCTAAGTGCAACCCTATCCCTGAGTGCAACCCTATCCCTAAGTGCAACCCTATCCCTAAGTGCAACCCTATCCCTAAGTGCAACCCTAAGTGCAACCCTAAGTGCAACCCTAAGTGCAACCCTAAGTGCAACCCTATCCCTAAGTGCAACCCTATCCCTAAGTGCAACCCTATCCATAAGTGCAACCCTAAGTGCAACCCTATCCCTAAGTGCAACCCTATCCCTAAGTGCAACCCTATCCCTAAGTGCAACCCTATCCCTAAGTGCAACCCTAAGTGCAACCCTATCCCTAAGTGCAACCCTATCCCTAAGTGCAACCCTGAGTGCAACCCTAAGTGCAACCCTATCCCTAAGTGCAACCCTAAGTGCAACCCTATCCCTAAGTGCAACCCTAAGTGCAACCCTATCCCTTAGTGCAACCTTTAGTGCAACCCTAAGTGCAACCCTAAGTGCAACCCTATCCCTAAGTGCAACCCTAAGTGCAACCCTATCCCTAAGTGCAACCCTATCCCTAAGTGCAACCCTATCCCTAAGTGCAACCCTAAGTGCAACCGTAAGTGCAACCCTAAGTGCAACCCTATCCCTAAGTGCAACCCTATCCCTAAGTGCAACCCTAAGTGCAACCCTAAGTGCAACCCTATCCCTAAGTGCAACCCTATCCCTAAGTGCAACCCTATCCCTAAGTGCAACCCTATCCATAAGTGCAACCCTAAGTGCAACCCTATCCCTAAGTGCAACCCTATCCCTAAGTGCAACCCTATCCCTAAGTGCAACCCTAAGTGCAACCCTATCCCTAAGTGCAACCCTAAGTGCAACCCTATCCCTTAGTGCAACCTTTAGTGCAACCCTAAGTGCAACCCTAAGTGCAACCCTATCCCTAAGTGCAACCCTAAGTGCAACCCTATCCCTAAGTGCAACCCTATCCCTAAGTGCAACCCTAAGTGCAACCGTAAGTGCAACCCTAAGTGCAACCCTATCCCTAAGTGCAACCCTATCCCTAAGTGCAACCCTAAGTGCAACCCTATCCCTAAGTGCAACCCTAAGTGCAACCCTATCCCTAAGTGCAACCCTAAGTGCAACCCTATCCCTAAGTGCAACCCTAAGTGCAACCCTAAGTGCAACCCTATCGCTAAGTGCAACCCTAAGTCCAACCCTATCCCTAAGTGCAACCCTGAGTGCAACCCTAAGTGCAACCCTATCCCTAAGTGCAACCCTAAGTGCAACCCTATCCCTAAGTGCAACCCTAAGTGCAACCCTATCCCTAAGTGCAACCCTAAGTGCAACCCTATCCCTAAGTGCAACCCTATCCCTAAGTGCAACCCTGAGTGCAACCCTGAGTGCAACCCTAAGTGCAACCCTAAGTGCAACCCTAAGTGCAACCCTATCCCTAAGTGCAACCCTAAGTGCAACCCTATCCCTAAGTGCAACCCTAAGTGCAACCCTATCCCTAAGTGCAACCCTATCCCTAAGTGCAACCCTATCCCTAAGTGCAACCCTGAGTGCAACCCTAAGTGCAACCCTATCCCTAAGTGCAACCCTAAGTGCAACCCTATCCCTAAGTGCAACCCTAAGTGCAACCCTATCCCTAAGTGCAACCCTAAGTGCAACCCTAAGTGCAACCCTAAGTGCAACCCTATCCCTAAGTGCAACCCTAAGTGGAACCCTATCCCTAAGTGCAACCCTATCCCTAAGTGCAACCCTATCCCTAAGTGCAACCCTATCCCTGAGTGCTACCCTGAGTGCAACCCTAAGTGCAACCCTATCCCTAAATGCAACCCTAAGTGCAACCCTAAGTGCAACCCTAAGTGCAACCCTATCCCTAAGTGCAACCCTATCCCTGAGTGCAACCCTGAGTGCAACCCTAAGTGCAACCCTATCCCTAAGTGCAACCCTAAGTGCAACCCTATCCCTAAGTGAAACCCTAAGTACAACCCTGAGTGCAACCCTAAGTGCAACCCTAAGTGCAACCCTATCCCTAAGTGCAACCCTAAGTGCAACCCTATCCCTAAGTGCAACCATAAGTGCAACCCTAAGTGCAACCCTATCCCTAAGTGCAACCCTATCCCTGAGTGCAACCCTATCTCTAAGTGCAACCCTAAGTGCAACCCTATCCCTAAGTGCAACCCTATCCCTAAGTGCAACCGAGTGCAACCCTAAGTGCAACCCTATCCCTAAGTGCAACCCTAAGTGCAACCCTATCCCTAAATGCAACCCTAAGTGCAACCCTTTCCCTAAGTGCAACCCTAAGTGCAACCCTAAGTGCAACCCTATCCCTAAGTGCAACCCTAAGTGGAACCCTATCCCTAAGTGCAGCCCTATCCCTAAGTGCAACCCTATCCATAAGTGCAACCCTATCCCTAAGTGCAACCCTATCCCTAAGTGCAACCCTAAGTGCAACCCTATCCCTAAGTGCAACCCTAAGTGCAACCTCTAAGTGCAACCCTAAGTGCAACCCTATCCTTAAGTGCAACCCTAAGTGCAACCCTATCCCTAAGTGCAACCCTATCCCTAAGTGCAACCCTATCCCTAAGTGCAACCCTATCCCTGAGTGCAACCGAGTGCAACCCTAAGTGCAACCCTATCCCTAAGTGCAACCCTAAGTGCAACCCTATCCCTAAGTGCAACCCTAAGTGCAACCCTATCCCTAAGTGCAACCCTGAGTGCAACCGTAAGTGCAACCCTAAGTGCAACCCTATCCCTAAGTGCAACCCTATCCCGAAGTGTAACCCTATCCCTAAGTGCAACCCTAAGTGCAACCCTATCCCTAAGTGCAACCCTAAGTGCAACCCTATCCCTAAGTGCAACCCTGAGTGCAACCGTAAGTGCAACCCTAAGTGCAACCCTATCCCTAAGTGCAACCCTATCCCGAAGTGCAACCCTATCCCTAAGTACAACCCTGAGTGCAACCCTATCCCTAAGTGCAACCCTATCCCTAAGTGCAACCCTATCCCTAAGTGCAACCCTAAGTGCAACCCTATCCCTAAGTGCAACCCTAAGTGCAACCCTATCCCTAAGTGCAACCCTAAGTGCAACCCTATCCCTAAGTGCAACCCTGAGTGCAACCGTAAGTGCAACCCTATCCCTAAGTGCAACCCTATCCCTAAGTGCAACCCTATCCCTAAGTGCAACCCTATTCCTAAGTGCAACCCTGAGTGCAACCCTATCCCTAAGTGCAACCCTAAGTGGAACCCTATCCCTAAGTGCAACCCTATCCCTAAGTGCAACCCTATCCATAAGTGCAACCCTATCCCTGAGTGCAACCCTGAGTGCAACCCTAAGGTCAACCCTATCCCTAAGTGCAACCCTAAGTGCAACCCTATCCCTAAGTGCAACCCTATCCCTAAGTGCAACCCTATCCCTAAGTGCAACCCTATCCCTAAGTGCAACCCTATCCCTAAGTGCAACCCTATCCCTGAGTGCTACCCTGAGTGCAACCCTAAGTGCAACCCTATCCCTAAGTGCAACCCTAAGTGCAACCCTAAGTGCAACCCTATCCCTAAGTGCAACCCTATCCCTAAGTGCAACCCTATCCCTGAGTGCAACCCTGAGTGCAACCCTAAGTGCAACCCTATCCCTAAGTGCAACCCTAAGTGCAACCCTATCCCTAAGTGAAACCCTAAGTGCAACCCTGAGTGCAACCCTAAGTGCAACCCTAAGTGCAACCCTATCCCTAAGTGCAACCCTAAGTGCAACCCTATCCCTAAGTGCAACCCTATCCCTAAGTGCAACCCTATCCCTAAGTGCAACCCTATCCCTAAGTGCAACCCTAAGTGCAACCCTATCTCTAAGTGCAACCCTATCCATAAGTGCAACCCTAAGTGCAACCCTATCCCTAAGTGCAACCCTATCCCTAAGTGCAACCCTATCCCTAAGTGCAACCCTATCCCTAAGTGCAACCCTAAGTGCAACCCTATCCCTAAGTGCAACCCTATCCCTAAGTGCAACCCTGAGTGCAACCCTAAGTGCAACCCTATCCCTAAGTGCAACCCTAAGTGCAACCCTATCCCTAAGTGCAACCCTAAGTGCAACCCTATCCCTTAGTGCAACCTTTAGTGCAACCCTAAGTGCAACCCTATCCCTAAGTGCAACCCTAAGTGCAACCCTATCCCTAAGTGCAACCCTAAGTGCAACCCTATCTCTAAGTGCAACCCTAAGTCCAACCCTATCCCTAAGTGCAACCCTGAGTGCAACCCTAAGTGCAACCCTATCCCTAAGTGCAACCCTAAGTGCAACCCTATCCCTAAGTGCAACCCTAAGTGCAACCCTATCCCTAAGTGCAACCCTAAGTGCAACCCTATCCCTAAGTGCAACCCTAAGTGCAACCCTATCCCTAAGTGCAACCCTATCCCTAAGTGCAACCCTAAGTGCAACCCTATCCCTAAGTGCAACCCTAAGTGCAACCCTATCCCTAAGTGCAACCCTAAGTGCAACCCTAAGTGCAACCCTAAGTGCAACCCTATCCCTAAGTGCAACCCTATCCCTAAGTGCAACCCTGAGTGCAACCCTGAGTGCAACCCTAAGTGCAACCCTAAGTGCAACCCTAAGTGCAACCCTATCCCTAAGTGCAACCCTAAGTGCAACCCTATCCCTAAGTGCAACCCTAAGTGCAACCGTAAGTGCAACCCTAAGTGCAACCGTAAGTGCAACCCTATCCCTAAGTGCAACCCTATCCCTAAGTGCAACCCTATCCCTAAGTGCAACCCTAAGTGCAACCCTATCTCTAAGTGCAACCCTAAGTGCAACCCTATCCCTAAGTGCAACCCTATCCCTAAGTGCAACCCTATCCCTAAGTGCAACCCTGAGTGCAACCCTAAGTGCAACCCTATCCCTAAGTGCAACCCTAAGTGCAACCCTATCCCTAAGTGCAACCCTAAGTGCAACCCTATCCCTAAGTGCAACCCTAAGTGCAACCCTAAGTGCAACCCTAAGTGCAACCCTATCCCTAAGTGCAACCCTAAGTGGAACCCTATCCCTAAGTGCAACCCTATCCCTAAGTGCAACCCTATCCCTAAGTGCAACCCTATCCCTGAGTGCTACCCTGAGTGCAACCCTAAGTGCAACCCTATCCCTAAATGCAACCCTAAGTGCAACCCTAAGTGCAACCCTAAGTGCAACCCTATCCCTAAGTGCAACCCTATCCCTAAGTGCAACCCTATCCCTGAGTGCAACCCTGAGTGCAACCCTAAGTGCAACCCTATCCCTAAGTGCAACCCTAAGTGCAACCCTATCCCTAAGTGAAACCCTAAGTACAACCCTGAGTGCAACCCTAAGTGCAACCCTAAGTGCAACCCTATCCCTAAGTGCAACCCTAAGTGCAACCCTATCCCTAAGTGCAACCATAAGTGCAACCCTAAGTGCAACCCTATCCCTAAGTGCAACCCTATCCCTGAGTGCAACCCTATCTCTAAGTGCAACCCTAAGTGCAACCCTATCCCTAAGTGCAACCCTATCCCTAAGTGCAACCGAGTGCAATCCTAAGTGCAACCCTATCCCTAAGTGCAACCCTAAGTGCAACCCTATCCCTAAATGCAACCCTAAGTGCAACCCTTTCCCTAAGTGCAACCCTAAGTGCAACCCTAAGTGCAACCCTATCCCTAAGTGCAACCCTAAGTGGAACCCTATCCCTAAGTGCAACCCTATCCCTAAGTGCAACCCTATCCATAAGTGCAACCCTATCCCTGAGTGCAACCCTGAGTGCAACCCTAAGTGCAACCCTATCCCTAAGTGCAACCCTAAGTGCAACCCTATCCCTAAGTGCAACCCTAAGTGCAACCTCTAAGTGCAACCCTAAGTGCAACCCTATCCTTAAGTGCAACCCTAAGTGCAACCCTATCCCTAAGTGCAACCCTATCCCTAAGTGCAACCCTATCCCTAAGTGCAACCCTATCCCTGAGTGCAACCGAGTGCAACCCTAAGTGCAACCCTATCCCTAAGTGCAACCCTAAGTGCAACCCTATCCCTAAGTGCAACCCTAAGTGCAACCCTATCCCTAAGTGCAACCCTGAGTGCAACCGTAAGTGCAACCCTAAGTGCAACCCTATCCCTAAGTGCAACCCTATCCCGAAGTGCAACCCTATCCCTAAGTGCAACCCTAAGTGCAACCCTATCCCTAAGTGCAACCCTAAGTGCAACCCTATCCCTAAGTGCAACCCTGAGTGCAACCGTAAGTGCAACCCTAAGTGCAACCCTATCCCTAAGTGCAACCCTATCCCTGAGTGCAACCCTATCTCTAAGTGCAACCCTAAGTGCAACCCTATCCCTAAGTGCAACCCTATCCCTAAGTGCAACCCTGAGTGCAACCCTAAGTGCAACCCTATCCCTAAGTGCAACCCTATCCCTAAATGCAACCCTAAGTGCAACCCTATCCCTAAGTGCAACCCTAAGTGCAACCCTAAGTGCAACCCTATCCCTAAGTGCAACCCTAAGTGCAACCCTATCCCTAAGTGCAACCCTAAGTGCAACCCTAAGTGCAACCCTAAGTGCAACCCTAAGTGCAACCCTATCCCTAAGTGCAACCCTATCCCTAAGTGCAACCCTATCCCTGAGTGCAACCCTATCCCTAAGTGCAACCCTATCCCTAAGTGCAACCCTATCCCTAAGTGCAATCCTAAGTGCAACCCTAAGTGCAACCCTAAGTGCAACCCTATCCCTAAGTGCAACCCTATCCCTAAGTGCAACCCTATCCCTAAGTGCAACCCTATCCCTAAGTGCAACCCTAAGTGCAACCCTATCCCTAAGTGCAACCCTATCCATAAGTGCAACCCTAAGTGCAACCCTATCCCTAAGTGCAACCCTATCCCTAAGTGCAACCCTATCCCTAAGTGCAACCCTATCCCTAAGTGCAACCCTAAGTGCAACCCTATCCCTAAGTGCAACCCTATCCCTAAGTGCAACCCTGAGTGCAACCCTAAGTGCAACCCTATCCCTAAGTGCAACCCTAAGTGCAACCCTATCCCTTAGTGCAACCTTTAGTGCAACCCTAAGTGCAACCCTAAGTGCAACCCTATCCCTAAGTGCAACCCTAAGTGCAACCCTATCCCTAAGTGCAACCCTATCCCTAAATGCAACCCTATCCCTAAGTGCAACCCTAAGTGCAACCGTAAGTGCAACCCTAAGTGCAACCCTATCCCTAAGTGCAACCCTATCCCTAAGTGCAACCCTAAGTGCAACCCTAAGTGCAACCCTATCCCTAAGTGCAACCGTATCCCTAAGTGCAACCCTATCCCTAAGTGCAACCCTAAGTGCAACCCTATCCCTAAGTGCAACCCTATCCATAAGTGCAACCCTAAGTGCAACCCTATCCCTAAGTGCAACCCTATCCCTAAGTGCAACCCTATCCCTAAGTGCAACCCTATCCCTAAGTGCAACCCTAAGTGCAACCCTATCCCTAAGTGCAACCCTATCCCTAAGTGCAACCCTGAGTGCAACCCTAAGTGCAACCCTATCCCTAAGTGCAACCCTAAGTGCAACCCTATCCCTAAGTGCAACCCTAAGTGCAACCCTATCCCTTAGTGCAACCTTTAGTGCAACCCTAAGTGCAACCCTAAGTGCAACCCTATCCCTAAGTGCAACCCTAAGTGCAACCCTATCCCTAAGTGCAACCCTATCCCTAAGTGCAACCCTAAGTGCAACCGTAAGTGCAACCCTAAGTGCAACCCTATCCCTAAGTGCAACCCTATCCCTAAGTGCAACCCTAAGTGCAACCCTATCCCTAAGTGCAACCCTAAGTGCAACCCTATCCCTAAGTGCAACCCTAAGTGCAACCCTATCCCTAAGTGCAACCCTAAGTGCAACCCTAAGTGCAACCCTATCTCTAAGTGCAACCCTAAGTCCAACCCTATCCCTAAGTGCAACCCTGAGTGCAACCCTAAGTGTAACCCTATCCCTAAGTGCAACCCTAAATGCAACCCTATCCCTAAGTGCAACCCTAAGTGCAACCCTATCCCTAAGTGCAACCCTAAGTGCAACCCTATCCCTAAGTGCAACCCTATCCTTAAGTGCAACCCTATCCCTAAGTGCAACCCTATCCCTAAGTGCAACCCTATCCCTAAGTGCAACCCTATCCCTAAGTGCAACCCTGAGTGCAACCCTGAGTGCAACCCTAAGTGCAACCCTAAGTGCAACCCTATCCCTAAGTGCAACCCTAAGTGCAACCCTATCCCTAAGTGCAACCCTAAGTGCAACCGTAAGTGCAACCCTAAGTGCAACCGTAAGTGCAACCCTATCCCTAAGTGCAACCCTAAGTGCAACCCTATCTCTAAGTGCAACCCTAAGTGCAACCCTATCCCTAAGTGCAACCCTATCCCTAAGTGCAACCCTATCCCTAAGTGCAACCCTGAGTGCAACCCTAAGTGCAACCCTATCCCTAAGTGCAACCCTAAGTGCAACCCTATCCCTAAGTGCAACCCTAAGTGCAACCCTATCCCTAAGTGCAACCCTAAGTGCAACCCTAAGTGCAACCCTAAGTGCAACCCTATCCCTAAGTGCAACCCTAAGTGGAACCCTATCCCTAAGTGCAACCCTATCCCTAAGTGCAACCCTATCCCTAAGTGCAACCCTATCCCTGAGTGCTACCCTGAGTGCAACCCTAAGTGCAACCCTATCCCTAAATGCAACCCTAAGTGCAACCCTAAGTGCAACCCTAAGTGCAACCCTATCCCTAAGTGCAACCCTATCCCTAAGTGCAACCCTATCCCTAAGTGCAACCCTATCCCTGAGTGCAACCCTGAGTGCAACCCTAAGTGCAACCCTAAGTGCAACCCTAAGTGCAACCCTATCCCTAAGTGCAACCCTATCCCTAAGTGCAACCCTATCCCTAAGTGCAACCCTATCCCTAAGTGCAACCCTAAGTGCAACCCTATCCCTAAGTGCAACCCTATCCATAAGTGCAACCCTAAGTGCAACCCTATCCCTAAGTGCAACCCTATCCCTAAGTGCAACCCTATCCCTAAGTGCAACCCTATCCCTAAGTGCAACCCTAAGTGCACCCCTATCCCTAAGTGCAACCCTATGCCTAAGTGCAACCCTGAGTGCAACCCTAAGTGCAACCCTATCCCTAAGTGCAACCCTAAGTGCAACCCTATCCCTAAGTGCAACCCTAAGTGCAACCCTATCCCTTAGTGCAACCTTTAGTGCAACCCTAAGTGCAACCCTAAGTGCAACCCTATCCCTAAGTGCAACCCTAAGTGCAACCCTATCCCTAAGTGCAACCCTATCCCTAAGTGCAACCCTATCCCTAAGTGCAACCGTAAGTGCAACCCTAAGTGCAACCCTATCCCTAAGTGCAACCCTATCCCTAAGTGCAACCTTAAGTGCAACCCTAAGTGCAACCCTAAGTGCAACCCTATCCCTAAGTAACATAGTAACATAGTAACATAGTAACATAGTTAGTAAGGCCGAAAAAAGACATTTGTCCATCCAGTTCAGCCTATATTCCATCATAATAAATACCCAGATCTACGTCCTTCTACAGAACCTAATAATTGTATGATACAATATTGTTCTGCTCCAGGAAGACATCCAGGCCTCTCTTGAACCCCTCGACTGAGTTCGCCATCACCACCTCCTCAGGCAAGCAATTCCAGATTCTCACTGCCCTAACAGTAAAGAATCCTCTTCTATGTTGGTGGAAAAACCTTCTCTCCTCCAGACGCAAAGAATGCCCCCTTGTGCCCGTCACCTTCCTTGGTATAAACAGATCCTCAGCGAGATATTTGTATTGTCCCCTTATATAGTTATACATGGTTATTAGATCGCCCCTCAGTCGTCTTTTTTCTAGACTAAATAATCCTAATTTCGCTAATCTATCTGGGTATTGTAGTTCTCCCATCCCCTTTATTAATTTTGTTGCCCTCCTTTGTACTCTCTCTAGTTCCATTATATCCTTCCTGAGCACCGGTGCCCAAAACTGGACACAGTACTCCATGTGCGGTCTAACTAGGGATTTGTACAGAGGCAGTATAATGCTCTCATCATGTGTATCCAGACCTCTTTTAATGCACCCCATGATCCTGTTTGCCTTGGCAGCTGCTGCCTGGCACTGGCTGCTCCAGGTAAGTTTATCATTAACTAGGATCCCCAAGTCCTTCTCCCTGTCAGATTTACCCAGTGGTTTCCCGTTCAGTGTGTAATGGTGATATTGATTCCCTCTTCCCATGTGTATAACCTTACATTTATCATTGTTAAACCTCATCTGCCACCTTTCAGCCCAAGTTTCCAACTTATCCAGATCCATCTGTAGCAGAATACTATCTTCTCTTGTATTAACTGCTTTACATAGTTTTGTATCATCTGCAAATATCGATATTTTACTGTGTAAACCTTCTACCAGATAATTAATGAATATGTTGAAGAGAACAGGTCCCAATACTGACCCCTGCGGTACCCCACTGGTCACAGCGACCCAGTTAGAGACTATACCATTTATAACCACCCTCTGCTTTCTATCACTAAGCCAGTTACTAACCCATTTACACACATTTTCCCCCAGACCAAGCATTCTCATTTTGTGTACCAACCTCTTGTGCGGCACGGTATCAAACGCTTTGGAAAAATCGAGATATACCACGTCCAATGACTCACCGTGGTCCAGCCTGTAGCTTACCTCTTCATAAAAACTGATTAGATTGGTTTGACAGGAGCGATTTCTCATAAACCCATGCTGATATGGAGTTAAACAGTTATTCTCATTGAGATAATCCAGAATAACATCCCTCAGAAACCCTTCAAATATTTTACCAACAATAGAGGTTAGACTTACTGGCCTATAATTTCCAGGTTCACTTTTAGAGCCCTTTTTGAATATTGGCACCACATTTGCTATGCGCCAGTCCTGCGGAACAGACCCTGTCGCTATAGAGTCACTAAAAATAAGAAATAATGGTTTATCTATTACATTACTTAGTTCTCTTAGTACTCGTGGGTGTATGCCATCCGGACCCGGAGATTTATCTATTTTAATCTTATTTAGCCGGTTTCGCACCTCTTCTTGGGTTAGATTGGTGACCCTTAATATAGGGTTTTCATTGTTTCTTGGGATTTCACCTAGCATTTCATTTTCCACCGTGAATACCGTGGAGAAGAAGGTGTTTAATATGTTAGCTTTTTCCTCGTCATCTACAACCATTCTTTCCTCACTATTTTTTTAAGGGGCCTACATTTTCAGTTTTTATTCTTTTACTATTGATATAGTTGAAGAACAGTTTGGGATTAGTTTTACTCTCCTTAGCAATGTGCTTCTCTGTTTCCTTTTTGGCAGCTTTAATTAGTTTTTTAGATAAAGTATTTTTCTCCCTATAGTTTTTTAGAGCTTCAATGGTGCCATCCTGCTTTAGTAGTGCAAATGCTTTCTTTTTACTGTTAATTGCCTGTCTTACTTCTTTGTTTAGCCACATTGGGTTTTTCCTATTTCTAGTCCTTTTATTCCCACAAGGTATAAACCGCTTACACTGCCTATTTAGGATGTTCTTAAACATTTCCCATTTATTATCTGTATTCTCATTTCTGAGGATATTGTCCCAGTCTACCAGATTAAGGGCATCTCTAAGCTGTTCAAACTTTGCCTTCCTAAAGTTCAATGTTTTTGTGACTCCCTGACAAGTCCCCCTAGTGAAAGACAGGTGAAACTGCACAATATTGTGGTCGCTATTTCCTAAATGCCCAACCACCTGCAGATTTGTTATTCTGTCAGGTCTATTAGATAGTATTAGGTCTAAAAGTGCTGCTCCTCTGGTTGGATTCTGCACCAATTGTGAAAGATAATTTTTCTTAGTTATTAGCAGAAACCTGTTGCCTTTATGGGTTTCACAGGTTTCTGTTTCCCAGTTAATATCCGGGTAGTTAAAGTCCCCCATAACCAGGACCTCATTATGGGTTGCAGCTTCATCTATCTGCTTTAGAAGTAGACTTTCCATGCTTTCTGTTATATTTGGGGGTTTGTAACAGACCCCAATGAGAATTTTGTTACCATTTTTCCCTCCATGAATTTCAACCCATATGGACTCGACATCCTCATTCCCTTCGCTAATATCCTCCCTTAAAGTGGACTTTAGACAAGACTTTACATAGAGACAAACCCCTCCTCCTCTCCGATTTTTACGATCCTTTCTAAACAGACTGTAACCCTGTAAGTTAACTGCCCAGTCATAGCTTTCATCTAACCATGTCTCGGTTATTCCCACTATGTCAAAGTTACCTGTAGATATTTCTGCTTCTAGTTCTTCCATCTTGTTTGTCAGGCTTCTGGCGTTTGCGAGCATGCAGTTTAGAGGATTTTGTTTTGTTCCAATCTCCTCACTGTGGATTGTTTTAGAAATGTTCTTACCTCCCTTCTGAGTATGTTTTCCTGGGTCGTCTTTGTTCGAGTCTAATGCTTTTCTTCCCGTCCCCTAAGTGCAACCCTAAGTGCAACCCTATCCCTAAGTGCAACCCTATCCCTAAGTGCAACCCTATCCCTAAGTGCAACCCTAGGTGCAACCCTATCCCTAAGTGCAACCCTATCCATAAGTGCAACCCTAAGTGCAACCCTATCCCTAAGTGCAACCCTATCCCTAAGTGCAACCCTATCCCTAAGTGCAACCCTATCCCTAAGTGCAACCCTAAGTGCAACCCTATCCCTAAGTGCAACCCTATCCCTAAGTGCAACCCTGAGTGCAACCCTAAGTGCAACCCTATCCCTAAGTGCAACCCTAAGTGCAACCCTATCCCTAAGTGCAACCCTAAGTGCAACCCTATCCCTTAGTGCAACCTTTAGTGCAACCCTAAGTGCAACCATAAGTGCAACCCTATCCCTAAGTGCAACCCTAAGTGCAACCCTATCCCTAAGTGCAACCCTATCCCTAAGTGCAACCCTATCCCTAAGTGCAACCCTAAGTGCAACCGTAAGTGCAACCCTAAGTGCAACCCTATCCCTAAGTGCAACCCTATCCCTAAGTGCAACCCTAAGTGCAACCCTATCCCTAAGTGCAACCCTAAGTGCAACCCCATCCCTAAGTGCAACCCTAAGTGCAACCCTATCCCTAAGTGCAACCCTAAGTGCAACCCTATCCCTAAGTGCAACCCTATCCCTAAGTGCAACCCTATCCCTAAGTGCAACCCTATCCCTAAGTGCAACCCTATCCCTAAGTGCAACCCTATCCCTAAGTGCAACCCTGAGTGCAACCCTAAGTGCAACCCTAAGTGCAACCCTAAGTGCAACCCTATCCCTAAGTGCAACCCTAAGTGCAACCCTATCCCTAAGTGCAACCCTAAGTGCAACCGTAAGTGCAACCCTAAGTGCAACCCTAAGTGCAACCCTATCCCTAAGTGCAACCCTATCCCTAAGTGCAACCCTATCCCTAAGTGCAACCCTAAGTGCAACCCTATCTCTAAGTGCAACCCTAAGTGCAGCCCTATCCCTAAGTGCAACCCTATCCCTAAGTGCAACCCTATCCCTAAGTGCAACCCTGAGTGCAACCCTAAGTGCAACCCTATCCCTAAGTGCAACCCTAAGTGCAACCCTATCCCTAAGTGCAACCCTAAGTGCAACCCTATCCCTAAGTGCAACCCTAAGTGCAACCCTAAGTGCAACCCTAAGTGCAACCCTATCCCTAAGTGCAACCCTAAGTGGAACCCTATCCCTAAGTGCAACCCTATCCCTAAGTGCAACCCTATCCCTAAGTGCAACCCTATCCCTGAGTGCTACCCTGAGTGCAACCCTAAGTGCAACCCTATCCCTAAGTGCAACCCTAAGTGCAACCCTAAGTGCAACCCTAAGTGCAACCCTATCCCTAAGTGCAACCCTATCCCTAAGTGCAACCCTATCCCTAAGTGCAACCCTATCCCTGAGTGCAACCCTGAGTGCAACCCTAAGTGCAACCCTATCCCTAAGTGCAACCCTAAGTGCAACCCTATCCCTAAGTGAAACCCTAAGTACAACCCTGAGTGCAACCCTAAGTGCAACCCTAAGTGCAACCCTATCCCTAAGTGCAACCCTAAGTGCAACCCTATCCCTAAGTGCAACCATAAGTGCAACCCTAAGTGCAACCCTATCCCTAAGTGCAACCCTATCTCTAAGTGCAACCCTAAGTGCAACCCTATCCCTAAGTGCAACCCTATCCCTAAGTGCAACCCTGAGTGCAACCCTAAGTGCAACCCTATCCCTAAGTGCAACCCTAAGTGCAACCCTATCCCTAAATGCAACCCTAAGTGCAACCCTTTCCTTAAGTGCAACCCTAAGTGCAACCCTATCCCTAAGTGCAACCCTAAGTGGAACCCTATCCCTAAGTGCAACCCTATCCCTAAGTGCAACCCTATCCATAAGTGCAACCCTATCCCTGAGTGCAACCCTGAGTGCAACCCTAAGTGCAACCCTATCCCTAAGTGCAACCCTAAGTGCAACCCTATCCCTAAGTGCAACCCTAAGTGCAACCTCTAAGTGCAACCCTAAGTGCAACCCTATCCTTAAGTGCAACCCTAAGTGCAACCCTATCCCTAAGTGCAACCCTATCCCTAAGTGCAACCCTATCCCTAAGTGCAACCCTATCCCTGAGTGCAACCGAGTGCAACCCTAAGTGCAACCCTATCCCTAAGTGCAACCCTAAGTGCAACCCTATCCCTAAGTGCAACCCTAAGTGCAACCCTATCCCTAAGTGCAACCCTGAGTGCAACCGTAAGTGCAACCCTAAGTGCAACCCTATCCCTAAGTGCAACCCTATCCCGAAGTGCAACCCTATCCCTAAGTGCAACCCTAAGTGCAACCCTATCCCTAAGTGCAACCCTAAGTGCAACCCTATCCCTAAGTGCAACCCTGAGTGCAACCGTAAGTGCAACCCTATCCCTAAGTGCAACCCTATCCCTAAGTGCAACCCTATCCCTAAGTGCAACCCTGAGTGCAACCCTAAGTGCAACCCTATCCCTAAGTGCAACCCTAAGTGCAACCCTATCCCTAAGTGCAACCCTAAGTGCAACCCTAAGTGCAACCCTAAGTGCAACCCTATCCCTAAGTGCAACCCTATCCCTAAGTGCAACCCTATCCCTGAGTGCAACCCTATCCCTAAGTGCAACCCTATCCCTAAGTGCAACCCTATCCCTAAGTGCAACCCTAAGTGCAACCCTAAGTGCAACCCTATCCCTAAGTGCAACCCTATCCCTAAGTGCAACCCTATCCCTAAGTGCAACCCTATCCATAAGTGCAACCCTAAGTGCAACCCTATCCCTAAGTGCAACCCTATCCCTAAGTGCAACCCTATCCCTAAGTGCAACCCTATCCCTAAGTGCAACCCTAAGTGCAACCCTATCCCTAAGTGCAACCCTATCCCTAAGTGCAACCCTGAGTGCAACCCTAAGTGCAACCCTATCCCTAAGTGCAACCCTATCCCTAAGTGCAACCCTAAGTGCAACCCTATCCCTTAGTGCAACCTTTAGTGCAACCCTAAGTGCAACCCTAAGTGCAACCCTATCCCTAAGTGCAACCCTAAGTGCAACCCTATCCCTAAGTGCAACCCTATCCCTAAGTGCAACCCTATCCCTAAGTGCAACCCTAAGTGCAACCGTAAGTGCAACCCTAAGTGCAACCCTATCCCTAAGTGCAACCCTAACCCTAAGTGCAACCCTAAGTGCAACCCTAAGTGCAACCCTATCCCTAAGTGCAACCCTATCCCTAAGTGCAACCCTATCCCTAAGTGCAACCCTATCCCTAAGTGCAACCCTAAGTGCAACCCTATCCCTAAGTGCAACCCTATCCATAAGTGCAACCCTAAGTGCAACCCTATCCCTAAGTGCAACCCTATCCCTAAGTGCAACCCTATCCCTAAGTGCAACCCTATCCCTAAGTGCAACCCTAAGTGCAACCCTATCCCTAAGTGCAACCCTATCCCTAAGTGCAACCCTGAGTGCAACCCTAAGTGCAACCCTATCCCTAAGTGCAACCCTAAGTGCAACCCTATCCCTAAGTGCAACCCTAAGTGCAACCCTATCCCTTAGTGCAACCTTTAGTGCAACCCTAAGTGCAACCCTAAGTGCAACCCTATCCCTAAGTGCAACCCTAAGTGCAACCCTATCCCGAAGTGCAACCCTATCCCTAAGTGCAACCCTAAGTGCAACCGTAAGTGCAACCCTAAGTGCAATCCTATCCCTAAGTGCAACCCTATCCCTAAGTGCAACCCTAAGTGCAACCCTATCCCTAAGTGCAACCCTAAGTGCAACCGTAAGTGCAACCCTAAGTGCAACCCTATCCCTAAGTGCAACCCTAACCCTAAGTGCAACCCTAAGTGCAACCCTAAGTGCAACCCTATCCCTAAGTGCAACCCTATCCCTAAGTGCAACCCTATCCCTAAGTGCAACCCTATCCCTAAGTGCAACCCTAAGTGCAACCCTATCCCTAAGTGCAACCCTATCCATAAGTGCATCCATAAGTGCAACCCTATCCCTAAGTGCAACCCTATCCCTAAGTGCAACCCTATCCCTAAGTGCAACCCTATCCCTAAGTGCAACCCTAAGTGCAACCCTATCCCTAAGTGCAACCCTATCCCTAAGTGCAACCCTGAGTGCAACCCTAAGTGCAACCCTATCCCTAAGTGCAACCCTAAGTGCAACCCTATCCCTAAGTGCAACCCTAAGTGCAACCCTATCCCTTAGTGCAACCTTTAGTGCAACCCTAAGTGCAACCCTAAGTGCAACCCTATCCCTAAGTGCAACCCTAAGTGCAACCCTATCCCGAAGTGCAACCCTATCCCTAAGTGCAACCCTAAGTGCAACCGTAAGTGCAACCCTAAGTGCAATCCTATCCCTAAGTGCAACCCTATCCCTAAGTGCAACCCTAAGTGCAACCCTATCCCTAAGTGCAACCCTAAGTGCAACCCTATCCCTAAGTGCAACCCTAAGTGCAACCCTATCCCTAAGTGCAACCCTAAGTGCAACCCTAAGTGCAACCCTATCGCTAAGTGCAACCCTAAGTCCAACCCTATCCCTAAGTGCAACCCTGAGTGCAACCCTAAGTGCAACCCTATCCCTAAGTGCAACCCTAAGTGCAACCCTATCCCTAAGTGCAACCCTAAGTGCAACCCTATCCCTAAGTGCAACCCTAAGTGCAACCCTATCCCTAAGTGCAACCCTATCCTTAAGTGCAACCCTATCCCTAAGTGCAACCCTATCCCTAAGTGCAACCCTATCCCTAAGTGCAACCCTATCCCTAAGTGCAACCCTGAGTGCAACCCTGAGTGCAACCCTAAGTGCAACCCTGAGTGCAACCCTAAGTGCAACCCTATCCCTAAGTGCAACCGTAAGTGCAACCCTATCCCTAAGTGCAACCCTAAGTGCAACCCTATCTCTAAGTGCAACCCTAAGTGCAACCCTATCCCTAAGTGCAACCCTATCCCTAAGTGCAACCCTAAGTGCAACCCTATCCCTAAGTGCAACCCTATCCATAAGTGCAACCCTAAGTGCAACCCTATCCCTAAGTGCAACCCTATCCCTAAGTGCAACCCTATCCCTAAGTGCAACCCTAAGTGCAACCCTATCCCTAAGTGCAACCCTATCCCTAAGTGCAACCCTGAGTGCAACCCTAAGTGCAACCCTATCCCTAAGTGCAACCCTAAGTGCAACCCTATCCCTAAGTGCAACCTTAAGTGCAACCCTATCCCTTAGTGCAACCTTTAGTGCAACCCTAAGTGCAACCCTAAGTGCAACCCTATCCCTAAGTGCAACCCTAAGTGCAACCCTATCCCTAAGTGCAACCCTATCCCTAAGTGCAACCCTAAGTGCAACCCTATCCCTAAATGCAACCCTAAGTGCAACCCTATCCCTAAGTGCAACCCTAAGTGCAACCCTAAGTGCAACCCTATCCCTAAGTGCAACCCTAAGTGCAACCCTATCCCTAAGTGCAACCCTAAGTGCAACCCTAAGTGCAACCCTATCCCTAAGTGCAACCCTATCCCTAAGTGCAACCCTATCCCTGAGTGCAACCCTATCCCTAAGTGCAACCCTATCCCTAAGTGCAACCCTATCCCTAAGTGCAACCCTAAGTGCAACCCTAAGTGCAACCCTAAGTGCAACCCTAAGTGCAACCCTATCCCTAAGTGCAACCCTATCCCTAAGTGCAACCCTATCCATAAGTGCAACCCTAAGTGCAACCCTATCCCTAAGTGCAACCCTATCCCTAAGTGCAACCCTATCCCTAAGTGCAACCCTATCCCTAAGTGCAACCCTAAGTGCAACCCTATCCCTAAGTGCAACCCTATCCCTAAGTGCAACCCTGAGTGCAACCCTAAGTGCAACCCTATCCCTAAGTGCAACCCTAAGTGCAACCCTATCCCTAAGTGCAACCCTAAGTGCAACCCTATCCCTTAGTGCAACCTTTAGTGCAACCCTAAGTGCAACCCTAAGTGCAACCCTATCCCTAAGTGCAACCCTAAGTGCAACCCTATCCCTAAGTGCAACCCTATCCCTAAGTGCAACCCTATCCCTAAGTGCAACCCTAAGTGCAACCGTAAGTGCAACCCTAAGTGCAACCCTATCCCTAAGTGCAACCCTATCCCTAAGTGCAACCCTAAGTGCAACCCTAAGTGCAACCCTATCCCTAAGTGCAACCCTATCCCTAAGTGCAACCCTATCCCTAAGTGCAACCCTATCCATAAGTGCAACCCTAAGTGCAACCCTATCCCTAAGTGCAACCCTATCCCTAAGTGCAACCCTATCCCTAAGTGCAACCCTATCCCTAAGTGCAACCCTAAGTGCAACCCTATCCCTAAGTGCAACCCTAAGTGCAACCCTATCCCTTAGTGCAACCTTTAGTGCAACCCTAAGTGCAACCCTAAGTGCAACCCTATCCCTAAGTGCAACCCTAAGTGCAACCCTATCCCTAAGTGCAACCCTATCCCTAAGTGCAACCCTAAGTGCAACCGTAAGTGCAACCCTAAGTGCAACCCTATCCCTAAGTGCAACCCTATCCCTAAGTGCAACCCTAAGTGCAACCCTATCCCTAAGTGCAACCCTAAGTGCAACCCTATCCCTAAGTGCAACCCTAAGTGCAACCCTATCCCTAAGTGCAACCCTAAGTGCAACCCTAAGTGCAACCCTATCGCTAAGTGCAACCCTAAGTCCAACCCTATCCCTAAGTGCAACCCTGAGTGCAACCCTAAGTGCAACCCTATCCCTAAGTGCAACCCTAAGTGCAACCCTATCCCTAAGTGCAACCCTAAGTGCAACCCTATCCCTAAGTGCAACCCTAAGTGCAACCCTATCCCTAAGTGCAACCCTATCCTTAAGTGCAACCCTATCCCTAAGTGCAACCCTATCCCTAAGTGCAACCCTATCCCTAAGTGCAACCCTATCCCTAAGTGCAACCCTGAGTGCCACCCTGAGTGCAACCCTAAGTGCAACCCTAAGTGCAACCCTAAGTGCAACCCTATCCCTAAGTGCAACCCTAAGTGCAACCCTATCCCTAAGTGCAACCCTAAGTGCAACCGTAAGTGCAACCCTAAGTGCAACCGTAAGTGCAACCCTATCCCTAAGTGCAACCCTAAGTGCAACCCTATCCCTAAGTGCAACCCTATCCCTAAGTGCAACCCTATCCCTAAGTGCAACCCTGAGTGCAACCCTAAGTGCAACCCTATCCCTAAGTGCAACCCTAAGTGCAACCCTATCCCTAAGTGCAACCCTAAGTGCAACCCTATCCCTAAGTGCAACCCTAAGTGCAACCCTAAGTGCAACCCTATCCCTAAGTGCAACCCTAAGTGGAACCCTATCCCTAAGTGCAACCCTATCCCTAAGTGCAACCCTATCCCTAAGTGCAACCCTATCCCTGAGTGCTACCCTGAGTGCAACCCTAAGTGCAACCCTATCCCTAAATGCAACCCTAAGTGCAACCCTAAGTGCAACCCTAAGTGCAACCCTATCCCTAAGTGCAACCCTATCCCTGAGTGCAACCCTGAGTGCAACCCTAAGTGCAACCCTATCCCTAAGTGCAACCCTAAGTGCAACCCTATCCCTAAGTGAAACCCTAAGTACAACCCTGAGTGCAACCCTAAGTGCAACCCTAAGTGCAACCCTATCCCTAAGTGCAACCCTAAGTGCAACCCTATCCCTAAGTGCAACCATAAGTGCAACCCTAAGTGCAACCCTATCCCTAAGTGCAACCCTATCCCTGAGTGCAACCCTATCTCTAAGTGCAACCCTAAGTGCAACCCTATCCCTAAGTGCAACCCTATCCCTAAGTGCAACCGAGTGCAACCCTAAGTGCAACCCTATCCCTAAGTGCAACCCTAAGTGCAACCCTATCCCTAAATGCAACCCTAAGTGCAACCCTTTCCCTAAGTGCAACCCTAAGTGCAACCCTAAGTGCAACCCTATCCCTAAGTGCAACCCTAAGTGGAACCCTATCCCTAAGTGCAACCCTATCCCTAAGTGCAACCCTATCCATAAGTGCAACCCTATCCCTGAGTGCAACCCTGAGTGCAACCCTAAGTGCAACCCTATCCCTAAGTGCAACCCTAAGTGCAACCCTATCCCTAAGTGCAACCCTAAGTGCAACCTCTAAGTGCAACCCTAAGTGCAACCCTATCCTTAAGTGCAACCCTAAGTGCAACCCTATCCCTAAGTGCAACCCTATCCCTAAGTGCAACCCTATCCCTAAGTGCAACCCTATCCCTGAGTGCAACCGAGTGCAACCCTAAGTGCAACCCTATCCCTAAGTGCAACCCTAAGTGCAACCCTATCCCTAAGTGCAACCCTAAGTGCAACCCTATCCCTAAGTGCAACCCTGAGTGCAACCGTAAGTGCAACCCTAAGTGCAACCCTATCCCTAAGTGCAACCCTATCCCGAAGTGCAACCCTATCCCTAAGTGCAACCCTAAGTGCAACCCTATCCCTAAGTGCAACCCTAAGTGCAACCCTATCCCTAAGTGCAACCCTGAGTGCAACCGTAAGTGCAACCCTAAGTGCAACCCTATCCCTAAGTGCAACCCTATCCCGAAGTGCAACCCTATCCCTAAGTACAACCCTGAGTGCAACCCTATCCCTAAGTGCAACCCTATCCCTAAGTGCAACCCTATCCCTAAGTGCAACCCTAAGTGCAACCCTATCCCTAAGTGCAACCCTAAGTGCAACCCTATCCCTAAGTGCAACCCTAAGTGCAACCCTATCCCTAAGTGCAACCCTGAGTGCAACCGTAAGTGCAACCCTATCCCTAAGTGCAACCCTATCCCTAAGTGCAACCCTATCCCTAAGTGCAACCCTATCCCTAAGTGCAACCCTGAGTGCAACCCTATCCCTAAGTGCAACCCTAAGTGGAACCCTATCCCTAAGTGCAACCCTATCCCTAAGTGCAACCCTATCCATAAGTGCAACCCTATCCCTGAGTGCAACCCTGAGTGCAACCCTAAGGTCAACCCTATCCCTAAGTGCAACCCTAAGTGCAACCCTATCCCTAAGTGCAACCCTATCCCTAAGTGCAACCCTATCCCTAAGTGCAACCCTATCCCTAAGTGCAACCCTATCCCTGAGTGCTACCCTGAGTGCAACCCTAAGTGCAACCCTATCCCTAAGTGCAACCCTAAGTGCAACCCTAAGTGCAACCCTATCCCTAAGTGCAACCCTAAGTGCAACCCTAAGTGCAACCCTATCCCTAAGTGCAACCCTAAGTGCAACCCTATCCCTAAGTGAAACCCTAAGTGCAACCCTGAGTGCAACCCTAAGTGCAACCCTAAGTGCAACCCTATCCCTAAGTGCAACCCTAAGTGCAACCCTATCCCTAAGTGCAACCCTATCCCTAAGTGCAACCCTATCCCTAAGTGCAACCCTATCCCTAAGTGCAACCCTAAGTGCAACCCTATCTCTAAGTGCAACCCTATCCATAAGTGCAACCCTAAGTGCAACCCTATCCCTAAGTGCAACCCTATCCCTAAGTGCAACCCTATCCCTAAGTGCAACCCTATCCCTAAGTGCAACCCTAAGTGCAACCCTATCCCTAAGTGCAACCCTATCCCTAAGTGCAACCCTGAGTGCAACCCTAAGTGCAACCCTATCCCTAAGTGCAACCCTAAGTGCAACCCTATCCCTAAGTGCAACCCTAAGTGCAACCCTATCCCTTAGTGCAACCTTTAGTGCAACCCTAAGTGCAACCCTAAGTGCAACCCTATCCCTAAGTGCAACCCTAAGTGCAACCCTATCCCTAAGTGCAACCCTATCCCTAAGTGCAACCCTAAGTGCAACCGTAAGTGCAACCCTAAGTGCAACCCTATCCCTAAGTGCAACCCTAAGTGCAACCCTATCCCTAAGTGCAACCCTAAGTGCAACCCTATCCCTAAGTGCAACCCTAAGTGCAACCCTAAGTGCAACCCTATCTCTAAGTGCAACCCTAAGTCCAACCCTATCCCTAAGTGCAACCCTGAGTGCAACCCTAAGTGCAACCCTATCTCTAAGTGCAACCCTAAGTCCAACCCTATCCCTAAGTGCAACCCTAAGTGCAACCCTATCCCTAAGTGCAACCCTATCCTTAAGTGCAACCCTATCCCTAAGTGCAACCCTATCCCTAAGTGCAACCCTATCCCTAAGTGCAACCCTATCCCTAAGTGCAACCCTGAGTGCAACCCTGAGTGCAACCCTAAGTGCAACCCTAAGTGCAACCCTAAGTGCAACCCTATCCCTAAGTGCAACCCTAAGTGCAACCCTATCCCTAAGTGCAACCCTAAGTGCAACCGTAAGTGCAACCCTAAGTGCAACCGTAAGTGCAACCCTATCCCTAAGTGCAACCCTATCCCTAAGTGCAACCCTATCCCTAAGTGCAACCCTAAGTGCAACCCTATCTCTAAGTGCAACCCTAAGTGCAACCCTATCCCTAAGTGCAACCCTATCCCTAAGTGCAACCCTATCCCTAAGTGCAACCCTGAGTGCAACCCTAAGTGCAACCCTATCCCTAAGTGCAACCCTAAGTGCAACCCTATCCCTAAGTGCAACCCTATCCATAAGTGCAACCCTAAGTGCAACCCTATCCCTAAGTGCAACCCTATCCCTAAGTGCAACCCTATCCCTAAGTGCAACCCTATCCCTAAGTGCAACCCTAAGTGCAACCCTATCCCTAAGTGCAACCCTATCCCTAAGTGCAACCCTGAGTGCAACCCTAAGTGCAACCCTATCCCTAAGTGCAACCCTAAGTGCAACCCTATCCCTAAGTGCAACCCTAAGTGCAACCCTATCCCTTAGTGCAACCTTTAGTGCAACCCTAAGTGCAACCCTAAGTGCAACCCTATCCCTAAGTGCAACCCTAAGTGCAACCCTATCCCGAAGTGCAACCCTATCCCTAAGTGCAACCCTAAGTGCAACCGTAAGTGCAACCCTAAGTGCAATCCTATCCCTAAGTGCAACCCTATCCCTAAGTGCAACCCTAAGTGCAACCCTATCCCTAAGTGCAACCCTAAGTGCAACCGTAAGTGCAACCCTAAGTGCAACCCTATCCCTAAGTGCAACCCTAACCCTAAGTGCAACCCTAAGTGCAACCCTAAGTGCAACCCTATCCCTAAGTGCAACCCTATCCCTAAGTGCAACCCTATCCCTAAGTGCAACCCTATCCCTAAGTGCAACCCTAAGTGCAACCCTATCCCTAAGTGCAACCCTATCCATAAGTGCATCCATAAGTGCAACCCTATCCCTAAGTGCAACCCTATCCCTAAGTGCAACCCTATCCCTAAGTGCAACCCTATCCCTAAGTGCAACCCTAAGTGCAACCCTATCCCTAAGTGCAACCCTATCCCTAAGTGCAACCCTGAGTGCAACCCTAAGTGCAACCCTATCCCTAAGTGCAACCCTAAGTGCAACCCTATCCCTAAGTGCAACCCTAAGTGCAACCCTATCCCTTAGTGCAACCTTTAGTGCAACCCTAAGTGCAACCCTAAGTGCAACCCTATCCCTAAGTGCAACCCTAAGTGCAACCCTATCCCGAAGTGCAACCCTATCCCTAAGTGCAACCCTAAGTGCAACCGTAAGTGCAACCCTAAGTGCAATCCTATCCCTAAGTGCAACCCTATCCCTAAGTGCA